>NC_143249.1:95758255-96061354 GCF_984573655.1 Nuphar pumila
AAGTTGTTGATTCGCACTGTCGAGCAAATCTCAAGGAAATTGTCAAGATGACGATATGGGTCCTCATTGCTAAGGCCATAAAACGAAGGTAGCATTTGAATCACACTGGCCTTAATCTCAAAATGGCTCGCTCCTACATCAGGTCTCGTGATGCAGGAGGCGGGAGTATACGTATTTGGCATAAAGTAGTCCCTCAAAGGACGGATCAAATGATGATCGTCAACCATTGCGTACACCTTGGAGTAGACCGGTGTAGCACACGTCCTAACTTTGGGTTTTCTACCTAACTAACGCACTAAGCGGCCAAACCACGCAAACCACAAAGCGAGTAGACTAAAAACAACAAAAACTAAACAAACACCACGCAGTTACACATAACAGAGATTATGCAAAAAAATATGAAATCTATGTGTACGGTACCAATCGTACACAGTCACCTCTAAGGGGCTCCTAGTAGGTGGGCTGTGCAGAAAAGTAAGCTCGTCTCTAAGATATGCACATACGTGGTTCTAAACCTAAATGCAAACAAACACTAAGCAATAAAGTGAATACTAATATTACGCCGTTCCCCGGCAACGACGCCAAAAATTTGATGTCTTCTTTATAATCGTTGTAATTTTGAAAAGATTTTTATATGTAAAACATGTGAAAACCAGACATCAAATAATAAAAAACGGTTCTCACTAGTGGATGAGACCGGGTCGAACTCAGGGAACGAGAATATTTCATATTCAAACACACAAATCTAAACTAATCTTTATTGTCGTATTATTAAAATGTAAAATGTATGAGAAAAGTAAAACAACTAACTATTACAACAAATGAATACCCTTCGCAGAGGTGTTATCATCACAAAATTTTTAACTTTTTGCGAGTCAAACTGACCTTTGAAAAAGTTTTTGAAAATAACTCGCCTCCGTTTTTAAAATGCGGGAAAATTCCGTAGAATGGGACTCGCCTGTCGGTACGAGGTTCGACCGTTCCTGCCACCTTTAACAGGGGTAATCGAACCAAGGATCAATCTACTGCTTTGCTCTGTTCAACTTGTCTAAACCATGTTCTAATTCCTAAATGCACATAGAATCAGGCATGTGCTATGAATTTTCTGAAAATGCATATTTGAAAACATGATGTTTGCTTTGAATAACTGAAATACTTGGAAATAATATCACATGGAAAATCATGAATTAGGATTTGAAAGCACTTCTGAGAAAAGTAAAAATCAATTTCTGAAGAAATGTAAGGATTTTGTGAAAATCGATTTTGAGAAATATGAAATAACTTTGGAAAACTTGATTTTTTTGAATTCAAACTTTGAAATTGAAAATAAAACTTAGAAAATCGAATTTGGAACTTGGGAAATACTTGAAATATCATTGGCAAATCAATATTTTGAGAAAATCAATTTTTTTGAATAAGACTTAGAAAAATTTGAGAAAAATAAACTTCTTTGAATTGAAATTTGAATTGGAATTGGCAAATGCATGAAATGAATGAATATGGATTTGAGGAATTGAGAAATACTTTTTGTATTTTAAGAAATGCAGTGCATTTTGAAGTTAGCCTAAGAGTGTAGGCTGAATGTGGCTAATGTGAAGATCATAAATCTGGGTATCATTCATATTCTGACTATGGCCATAAATACGAATTCCACCAAGTTTATAAACTTCATAAAAGCTAGTGCATGTGCCATTCGTGTAGACCATAGTGAGTTTGAATATGCATGAATCATCATCCATCACACATTAACATTATTAAAAAGAAAATAAACTATATGCAATGCAGCCTAAGCTAAGCAGGAAATGTAAATTCTTATTCCAAAGTTTAATTACAAATTACATCACTATTGAAATTTAAATACATGAAATAAAGGAAAATAAATTCTTCAATGTTCTTGCAAAACTAGAAAGCTTGGTTAGTGAATATATGTTGGCTTTTCTAGGTTTATCCAGTAATATCTAGAAATTACTGGATTTTGCTAGATATAAGCCTTTTTACCATGATTCCATTAAATCAAAATGATAAAGTATGAAATAAAATTGAATAAATAAGGAAGATAAGATATGAAATTTCGAAATTGGGGTCAAAATGACCAAAATACCCCTAATAACAAGACTATGGCCTTGAAATTAGGGTTTTCAGAAAGATATTTGGTAAAATGCAAGTTTTGAAGTTCAAATGAAAATAAATCAAACCAAATATGATATGACATGATTAAAAATATGAAAATTAGGGTTAGGGATTTCGAAATTTAGGTCAAATGACCAAATTGCCCCTGATAGCAAGACTATGGCCTTGAAATCAGGGTTTTCTGAAATAAATTTTGGTAAAAACTTAGGTTTTATGCACTAAATGAAATCAAATGAGCATAAAATTAAACCTAAAGCATCCTAATATGATTATGAATATGATTAAACCCTAAAAATATATGCTTATACACGAAAATCCAAGAATATCAAAAATTTTGTGATTTTTGCAGTGTTTTGGAATTCTTCGGGTGCCCTGTTTTGTAATTCAAACCATTCAAGCATCAAACGGATTCTAAAAATCCTCAAAATTGGTACCTACACTTGTTATAATCCTAATATCAAATTAGAATTATAAAAATATTTTTTTGGCTTTAAATTAATCCAAAAATAGCATCAAACCTTAAAAATATGCTATTTTTGACCTAGTTCACCAACCAGTCTCAGTCCAAGACCCGAACCAGGGGTCAAACCTCCATGGAAATCTATAAAATTTTATAGAGAACAAATAGACAGAAAAATAGAACTTTTACTTTTTACAGATATGAAAAATCCTTTAAAACCAGGGAGATCCCCATCCGACAATCCGGACTTGAATATATGGATTTTAACTTTGGTCTTAACTGATACTTTCAATTGAAAATTCCGGGATAAATATCAGAACTCATTAAAAATATCTGAGATTTTAACAGTGAATAGTTGATAGAAAAATAACAATACTCACTTTTTACAGATCATGAATCGGATCTGTAGTTTGTGATTTATAAACAACACAAGTCTGATTAGGGTTTTGATAAACCCTAACGAGTTTTAAATTGCAAATCAGAGTTTCTGACAGAGGAAAAATACTAAACAGTAATAAAAAATTCTGAAAATTTCACAGTAGACAGATCTAATCAATGTAAATCCATGGCACTTTACAGATCTAAACTCGGATATAGGATGAGAAAAATATCATCACAGCAAGTTACCTTCCTGATTTTAACAACGATTTTAAAGTTTTAAAAACCCGACTTGATGTCTGATTTTTCTGACAGGGTTCCCGAAGTCCAAAATCTATGATTTTTTTACAGTAGATCAATCACATATGCATTCATCACATATAAAAAAATCAGAAATTAACAGCGCATATTTTAATCCGAAACAGCATGCTCTTTTCTGTTCTAAACTAAAAACACACAGAAATCTAATAAACTTGAGAAAACATGCATTAACTAATGAAAAATAATAAAATAAACACTAAAACAGTAAAATAAAATTGATTTATATGCTGGAAAACGTGTAATAAACATGAATAAGCAAATAAAAAAATAAAATACAGGGAATCCATGGCTGGAATTTGCTTTCACCTTTGAAATCATGGATTTAACCCATTTAACGGGTAAATCTCACGTTTCGTCGGTTAAGAACATGAAAAACGTACCTCTCATCGATTCTAATGGATTAGAATCCTTGAAATCACCCTCAAACTGAGTTAGATCATCTTCTTGGGTCGATTTTGGGGTTCTTGGATGAAATCCATGGTTAAATCTATGAACACAAGAGTTTCCATGGTGAAATCTATTGAAAAATCATAAAAACTAATAAAATAATAATAAAATAATATTAAATAAACTCACCTTGGAGCTGCAGCTGCAATGGAGGAAGGTGGAGGTTCTGGAGAGGAGAGAGAGGCCACAAAAATTTTAGAGAAAAAGAGCTCCCCTTTGACCCCCTTTAGGTCCCCTATTTATAGATTTTCAAAAAGTCACTTAATTAGGGTTAATTAAGAGGTTTTTCATTTTTTCAGGACTCTTTCTAATAAATCCACTAAGGGCAACGATTTTTTGTAGTTTCCTAACCCTAAATGAACTCTAATTAATACCTAATTAAACCCTAAAAAGTCCAAATGTGACACCACCTAGTATGGACCCACATTTGGTTTTTAAAACCTGAATTTAAAACCTTTAAAAACCAATGGTTTAAAAGTTAAATAAAATGGATTTTTAAAATTGATTTTGACTTCTCTAAACCCATAACCTAACTAGGACAATGACTAACCCTAGTCTAGCCCTGACTTACTCGAATATGGCGCCACCCCGAGTGGGCCCCACTTGAATTTTCAAAAACGATTTTAAAACTTGAAAATGAGAGGTTTTTCAAAAGAGATTCAAAAGTAGACTTGGAATTAAAAGTTTTTGAAATGGAATAGAGTTCCAACTGGGTTAGAACTCCTCTGGATATGGAGCCAACTGAGTGGACCCCACATCAGAGTTTTGAAAATTTGAAAAAAAATACTGAAAATGCCTTTGAAAAGGGGTTAAAATCAATAGTTGAAATTCAAAGTTTTGAAAGTAGAGTCTTAAGCAAACTGGAACTCCGGGTTAGAGTCCTGAACTCTTAGGACTCTGAGATTTTTTATTTTAAAAGCCAAATGAAAGAATTTTCAAAAGATTTTATCAAGAAATGATGAAATAAGTCAGAAAACACAGTCAGGGTTAGACTCCTAACTCGATCGAATTCTAAAATAGAGTCCTGACTGGATTAGGACTCTGGGACAGAGTCCTGATCGGACTGAAACTCTAGATATTTTTTTGGTATTTTCTGAAAAACAGTTGAAAGAACTTGTCAAAACAGTGAAAACAATAACAAATATTAAAATAAAACAGAGTTCTGATTCAACTGAGACTCTGAGGACAGAGTCCCGATTGAACTAGGACTCTCAGATTTTTGGATTTTCTGAGAAAACAAATGAGAGAATCTTGAAACACAGTTAAAAACAGGATAAAATCGAAGTTTTGGTTCAGAGTTCTGATTTGATTAGGACTCTGAGGAAGAGTCCTGATTCGATCAGAATTCTAAGAAGTTTTGGTTTTCTGGTAAGTAAAGGATGAAATTTAAGCAAAGCTTTTGAAAACCAGTGAAAATGAAATATGAAAACCAATTTTGAATAGAGTCCTACTTCGATCAGGACTCTGGGGTAGAGTCCTGATTTGATCAGGACTCTGAGATAAAACCTCAGAATTTTAAAATTCTTTGATAAAAGTGTAATAGTTTTGGTAGATTGAAAGATTTCTGAAAGATTCTCTCAAAATTGAAATCAGGATCAGAGTCCTGATCCAACTAGGACTCTCTGAACAGAGTCCTATTTTGACTAAAACTCTGAGTTTCTGACTCATTTTGAAAGATTTTGAAAGATTTGATTGAAAATGGATAAAAATAGCTGTAAAAGATTAGAGTCCCAATCCAATTGAAACTTTGAAGAATTGTCCTGATCCGACTGGACTCTTGAAGAAGAGTCCTGATCCAACTAGGACTCTGAAATTTTGGCCAAAACAGAAGATTTTGAAAGGTTTTCTCCGAAAAAAGGTAAAAAGGTAGTGAAAAGTAGAGTTCTGATCCGACTGGACTCTGGAAAAAGAGTCCTGATCCAACTAGGACTCTGAAATTTTTGGAGATTTTTGATAAGTAAAGGAATCCAAAAGCGACACCACCTAAATGGGTCTCATCTGAGAATTGAAATCAATTGAAATTGAGTTTGAAATGAATCCAGATTGTTTTCTGAGAAAATATTTCAAAATATAAAGTCCTGGGGTTGGCAAATGACACAATGTTGATTAAAAACCCAGGTTTTAAAATTGATTTTTGAAAGAAAAGTTTCAAAACTCAAATCTGGATTGAATATTTTGAAAACAGAAGTGTTGGATCTCGAAAATGAGATGTAATGACATGCAATGCTATGCTATGCAATGCAATGATATGCTGAATTCATGCAATGATAAGCAATGACACATGAAATGTAAGCACTGGATAAGGGTGAAAATTTGGGGTGTTTACAAGAGGGCGTAAAAAGCAATATTTACAAACCCAATTAAATTCCTAATTCTAAACTGAAAAGTAAAAATCTTCTATTCTTACACCCTTCCGTGTCACGCAATCGCTTCTGCTCCACTCCTGTGCTATCCTGCACAAGTCAAATGAACACGAGCAGTACCAGATAAAGAAGTAAAACTATACTAAAAAAATACTAATTAAGTGCTAGAAATATGAAAGAAATGATGAAAGAAATCTAAATGACTAATTAAAATTGAAAACTAATTCTAATTACATCTACTTACTAACTCATTACAAAGCAATTAACTATGTTTATCTAACTACTTAACTAATAGTAGATTACACTACTTAAGAAAGCATGTGAAAGCAAAACAGAAAGTCAATGAATAAGAAAGAATTTGAACACTTAAACAAAAATGGAAAAACAAAGATTGAACAAACAGGAAATGACTGAATAAGAAAGACATAAAAAAAAATCAAGAAATGAATTACGTAGAATGTACTAAATGCAAAAACAGAAAATCAGATGATAAAACAAAAACAGGAGATGCAATCAATTGAAAACAAGAAATGCAATGTTGTAAAACAAACAAAAGAAACATTAAAGAAATCAGAAAATGCAAAATGAGAAATTCAGAACAGCAAAACAGGGAAATGAAGAACTATGCAGAAAATAAAAGAAATTGAAAACAATTAAATCAGGAAAAAAAAAACAGACATTAATGAAAAACGAAAATTAATTGATAACAGGAAATTGCAGACCAACCAAATGTAATAAACGACTAACAAACAAACAATCTAAATCAACAACTAAATCAAAGAAATAACAGAAAATCAAAAGCTTAACAGGAAATTACCATGATAAAAACAGGAAATGTAACAATCAAGAAATTTCAGAAATGATGAATCTAAACTAAAAAAAAACAGGAACTCATTAAAACAGGAAATGCACGAAAACATGCTGAAATGAAATAAAAATTCAAGCAATTAACCGACCGAATGTTATAAGCATAAACAAGAAAAATGAAAGAACAAAACAGTAAAAAAAAAACAGGAAACTCAAAACGAAATTGTAGGAAAGAAAAAGAAATATGAAAAACAGGAAGCTGAAGAAACATAAAATCGAGAATGAAGAAATTAAATCAGAACCTAATGCAAACATTTTTTCTTTTTTCGTTTTTCAGAAATAACAAAGCACAACAACATCGATTTAAAAGATGAATAAGAAGAAGAAAATCTGAATAAGAAGAAGAAGAAGATGCTGAAATCAAATTTTGAGTGACATTTATTTCTTTTTTTATTTATTTATCTGTAACAGAAAAAAAAACAAGAACAATTGAAAGACATGAAGAAGAAGATGAATGTAGAACGATTGAAAAGGAAAAAAAAATAGGGAAACGTGAGTTATATTTTTTTTTCTTTTCGTTTTTCACAGATTCAATTGAAGAATAAAAGGTACAAAATCTGAAAAAGAAGAAGAAGAAGAAGAAGATGAAATAGAAGTTGCAGAACTTACCGTGAATCGGAAGGGTTAGAAGAGAAGCTGGCGGTCTCCACCACCACGTCGTCGCCGGATTGTGTAGCCACCTCCACCAGAAAAGAGAAGAGAGATAGGGAGAAGGAGAAGAAAGAGGGAAGAAACACGGTGGAGGGGAAGGATTAGGAAAGAGAGAAGAGAGGGAAAGAGGGGAAAGGGGAGACTCAGGCGTAAGAGGGGAGACGCACGATTTTTTTTCTTTTGGTTGGTTTTTAAAACGAATACAAACCGGTTCACCGGTTTGTTTTCAGTTTTTTTCTTGGTTTTAAAAAGCCCAAACCGGCTTGAACCGGTTTGTAACAATTTTCAGTTTTATTTTTCAAAAGACTCAAACCGTGTAAACCGGTTTGTTTTTATTTCTTTCAAAAATCTAAAAACTATTTAAAGAAATTTTAATTGCTAAAAACCTCAAAACAAAATTAGTTTACTCTAACCTAATTCTACTTATTATTTTTATTATTTTTTTATTTTATTTTTATTGAAAACTAAAATTAAACTACTATGTTAATATCAAACATTAAAATATGTACTAAAATATACAAATAAAGCTATTTTTCATACATTTTCTGTTTTGAAATCATTTTAGCTCATTTAACGAAAACTAGCATAAACTTGGGTTTTTAAAACATTTTTTCATAAAATCATGCATATTTTAATGTTAATTCACCTTGAAATATATGCATGATCACTTATGAAGGACCCTCTTCGGGGAGAGTTCGAGGGAACTCGTTCCTTTCGCGTGCAACCATCTTTCGTTCGCAAGAACCCTCTTCCAGAGAGAGTTTGAAGGGACTCATTTTCTTCGCGAACAGTTTGCAAAACAACAACCAACTTTACACAAAAGAACCCTTTTTCCAGGGAGAGCTTCGACGGAAGCTCGTTTCTTTTTGTGGCCCCCGTTTTTCTCATCTTTGGCCAACCCCTTCACAGAGGACCCTCTTCTAGGGAGAGTATGATGGACTCGTTCCTCTGTGATACTTTCTCAACTTTTTTTTTTTTCGGCTGCCTTTCCATAAGAGAAGCCTAGAGATAGGGAGTTTTGACGAAAACTTAATTTCTCTTCGAAAGTTCCGTTTTGCAAACACCTCCTCTTTAGGGAAGAGAGGAGTATTTCCAACTTCTCATTCAGGTAAGGGCTAAGCCTGAGTCTCTCTTTTTGGGGAAAAAGAGAGGAGAATTTTGTCACGGACGTGTCGATTCGATATCAAGTAATTTCTCTCATCCAGGATTTCAAGAATATTTTTCCAATTTGTTATCAAAAGTCATTGTTGATCTAAAAAATTTTCATCATATAAAGAATTACCTCAAACTACCTTTAGTATTATTTCCAAAAGAGCAAGACTTTTGCGAAATAAGAACTAAATTCGGGCTTTTTCTGTTGGTCAACCAAGAGGATGAAGAAAAATCTTCGATATGACAAGGCAAAGGAAAGTTCAATGATGTTGAAAAGCCATAAGTGAACTGATATTGATCATAGCTATGGCACATTCTTAAAGATCGTTCTTTTGGCAGTAAGACAGTAAAAATATCCTGGGCAGTAGAAAGAACCTACCCAATCTGTATCTCCTCAGTCATCTAAGCTGCAATCAAATATCCGCAAAAGGGATCTCTCAATTGTCGTCAAGATGAAGACGAATATGCGAGCTAGACCGTCGGGGCCAAAGAAGATTTGGATCATCACCGAGATGAAGGAGTTTGTGAAGGTTTCTTCTAAGGAACGTTCGGAGCACCGTCAAGATGAAGGTGACTGCGATGAGCCTCCCGACAAAACCCTAAAAGATATTTGATTTCTGCTATCATCTAGAGAGTTTTGACCAATGAACCAATATCATCAAGCCTAATTCCTGAGAAAGAAAAAGAAGGATCGGAACATCTCCAAGATGAAGGAGTTTGTGACGTACCCTTCCCCGAAAAAGAGAGAAAAGTCAGGACATCTCCAAAATAAAAGACGAGGTAAAAGCCCAAGAAAGCTCCATGACTTAAAAGAGTGCAAAAAGATCATCATGGGAAAATGCCCAGGATATCAAACTGCCCGAGACTGTCAGAAATTATCTTTACCTTTGTGAAATTCTTTTATCAATATCTTTTCACCCAATTGCTTTTATGAAGCTAAGAAAATTTCCTCTTCTTTCATATCAAGGAAATTGATATCTTCCTTGAAGAAAACTCAACAACAACAAATTTGAATTTGATTCCTGATTCTACGGAGTTAGCCCAATTGGAGCTAATACTCTAGGTAGAAAGAGGTGATATTTTCACATATAAGCACAATTCAATCATTTTGAATCAACTACAATTTTTGACATCTTATTTGGCAACATTTTCTCGTTATCCCCAAAATGAAGCAAGAACTTGATGTTCGTTTTGACGTATCCTGACGTCATCCCTCCTTAGGACTGGAAAGTCTTTTCCTTCTGTCTGATCTGAGCGCTCTCGGATATGCACACTTCCCTGTGTTCCCCACTGTCGTGCCATAGACAGTTCCCGCTCAGGATAAGGGTTAAACCTGAACTTTCTGCAAAAGGTCTGTTATTGTCAAAAGCTATTTTCAGTCTCAGCAATGAGGCGCCCAAGAACAACCCCTTTTCAAGCTTTAGGGACCCCCATTTTCATCCTTTTGCAAACCCCTCTCGGACTTGTTGTGCAAAGTCTAGAGCTCCCATCACAGTTTCCTCGCTCTTCGAGGATTCTGTATCTATTCAGGTTAAGGATTAAACCTGTTACCTCGCTTCTCGAGGTATCACCTAAACCTTCTGTGAGAGGTCGTCTGTTTTTAGAAAGTTGATTTAGTCTCAGCAACGAGGCACCTACAATCGTCCCTTTTCCAAGCTTTAGGGAACCCCATTTTTTTCTTTTCTTCTCGCAAACCCTTTCGGATTTATTCGTCCAAATTTTGAAGGTCCCATCATGGACTCTTCACCCAAGGATTCCGTATGGTCGCCCCTTTCAGGTTAAGGGTTAAGCCTGAACCTCGTTCCACGAAGTATCCTTCCATTCAGGTTATGGTTAAACCTGAGTCTCATTTTGACTGGATATCCTTTCTAGTCCCACCACGGTTTCTTCATTTGAGGACTTCGTGCGATTTCCCCCCACTCAGGTGAAGGGTTAAACCTAAATCTCGCTTTGGCGACGCATCTCGTTGTCCCATCACGGCTTCCTCGCTTGAGGATTCTATATGGTCGTCCCTTTTAGGTTAAGGGTTAAGCCTGAATCTCATTCCACGAGATATCTTCCTTTTTCAGGTTTGGGTTAAACCTGAATCTCGTTTCGACGAGGTAATCCTCCCAGTCTCATCATGGTTTTCCCCCACAAAGGAATCCATGCTCCATACCTCCATCCAGGAAAGGATCACGCTTGAATTTCATCTCACTAGGCATTTCTCTCAAAATGTCCCATCGAGGTCCGCTTATGTTCCTTTCCCCATCCAAATTGTCTTGATCTATCTTTGTCCCATCCAGGCTAAGGGCTAAACCTGACTCATTCCAAAAGGTTGATCTTGTCTCACCCATGAGACTTGATCAAAATGCTTATCTTTCATCATTTCGGGATCTTCATCCAAAGTCTCATCACGATTTTCTCATTTCTATTATTCAGTCATATCGTTGTCGAGGATTCATCCCCCTCATAACCACTCAGGATAGGGTTTTCAAGCCTGAAAAGCCATGCTTTCAAAATAAATCTTCCATACCCAATTCATATTTGCTGACTGGGTCATTTTTCAAAATTCGGAGTGTTTCTTTGCCACTAAGCTCGGCTTTCAACCGGCTTAGTAGCAAAGAGGGGCATCTGTAAACATCCCAAATTTTTCAAAATGTTGTAAATATTCCCTCTTTGCCCCTGATCCCATTTTTTTTTTGAGAAAACTGAGTCAATTTTAATATAAATTTCAGTTATTCTTCAGATTTCTTAGAATAAGCTCCATCTTTATCCATCTAATTCGATGTTGAGTCCAGATCCCGTTAAAATCAAAATCTGAGCCTCGCTATCCAAGTTTTATCAAAATCTACAAAAATCCAAGAATAAATTTTTGAAAAAGCCTAGACAGTTCATCCAGCATTTGTTTGGGTCCAGTGTCTTATATTCCTCAAACCGGAAACCAAAACTCAAGTACTTTCTTAAAACCTTGGATCCAAACACGTTGTCGGAGGAAATTTCAAAAGTTTCTCTCAAAAAGCTCCTCTTCTTGTAAATATTTTTCAAAAAAAATATAAAAATACTTTTGTTTTGCCTAAATCTTTAGAATTTTATTCAAAAATAAACAAAAAAAAAATTAGAAAATACCAAGAAAACAAACAAAAAATTTGAAAAGGGAAGTGCAAAAGCTTTTTAGTTTTGGAAATTTTGTTTTGAAAAATTGGAGAATCCTCCTTTTGAAAAATCACAAAAATTGCAACTGTCTCGTTTCCCCCTTTTCTGTCTCATTTTTTTCCCTTATATTCTCGCCCTCTGTCTCGGTTCACTCTCCTCCGATCGCAGGCCCTCTCCTTCTCGAAGCATCCGGAGGTTGCCTCCCTTCCTCTACCCTCTGATCCTCCATGGCCTCCATCTCCCGTTCATCCCCAACAACCTCTCTTTCTCTCCTCCATCGCCCACCGATGGATCTCCTTTCGTCGATTCCTAACTGTCTACCCTTCCGGAACCATCGTCCCCCTCTTTAAGAAGGGCACGATGAGGAAACCCGGGGAGCATCGACCTTCATTCTACCATCACACCTTTCCTTCTTTCTCCTCTCTGATCGATACAACTTCTGCCCTCCCATTTCCCTTTCTCCTTCTCTCAGTTTTCCCTTGTTATCTTCATTATTGACCAATTGAAGAAGACACCGCAGCAAAGTCAAGCAAGCCCTATTATCTCTCTTGCTCCATTTGGAGGAACAAATTAACTCCTTCTCCAGAGCTCCTGCAACTACAATCGCTCCTCTTACTTAATCGGAGGAAAAGAATCCTGCACGGGGGGCAATACAAGGAAGGAACCCTTCTCACGCAGTCCCTCGTATTCACGGTAAGGGCTATTTTTTTTTTTTATTATTCCTCCACTTTCTTTTTTTTTTTCATCAGAGCACTCTCATAGTGTTGATCTTGCCTGTAGCGAGCATCGATCTATGCATATTGTGCAAAACCAACAGGAATGGTCGTATTCCAACATCTCGATGTCCAGCTTGCATCACCATTTCCCGTTTATTTTAGTTTTAGTTTTAATTCGTTTGAATCTTGGGGTTCGTTTCCTCTCCGGTCTCTATTCCCATTTTCCATTTAGCTTGGCTCATGCTTTCATTATCATATTTTGACTTCTATTTTATTTTCCTGCTTTGATTCATACTTTTGTTGAAGTTTTGTTTAATTCTTGTTTTAATTCATGCTCTGCTTCCTATTTTGGAGTTGCCCCGTTCCCTGTTAGCATCCTTGTTTTGATTGCTATTCCATGCTGATATTTACTTTCTTTTCTGTTTTGTGTCTCTTATTTTGATCTATCTTGAACAATGATTTTTGTTCTGATTCGCATGAATGTTGATCCCTATTCTGATTGTTTTGAAGCATATTGACTCAGATTTTTGGTCTGAATAATTGTTTGAATGTATATCAATCGAGTTACAGCAATCAAGTGATCACGGCTCTTAATGAGCTTTTAACTGATATCCGGCGAGAGTTGTTGCTGAACTCTGGCAAATGTTGGTTCTAACGTCAGGGATGTGATCTCTAATGTCACTTAACTGAGCCATATTGAGCGTTATTGAGTTTGACAAGGATCATTAACATCACACTTTATAGATCTTCGTTGAGTTTACTATGTTTTGAAGAGTTTCTATTTCAGTTTACTAATCAATAGCTGCTATAGATTGCTATAGGTTTTATCTAAGCTTTGTCATATTAGCCATTATCTTGATTAGCAATCATTGCAGATCTGCGAGAGCTGTAATTTTCAACAGCTTTTGCCGATCTGCTTGCCTTGCATTCCCAATTGTATATAACCTCGTCAATATTTCCTGCATCTCAGCCATTTCCTTAGTTTTACCCTTATGTTAGCATCATAATATCATGGCATTACATTTTTCTGTGTGTACTGATGTTTTATGTTCTATCATGTATGTCATTTTGTCATCATATCTAGGTTAGATTCCTTGTGTTATGTCATTGAAGTCTCTGAGAGTTTGTTTTATCATGGTATTGATACATGGTTTTCCCATATCATCATACCGTCATCCTGACCCAAAATTAATGTTGAAGTTGGTTCACGAAATCAGTCCATTCTGAGTTGGGTATGCTCCCCTCAGATTTGTGTTTTCATTAATTGCTCTAATGGATTGATGCCAGTTACACTAGTCGGCTGTAGAGTAGTATCAGTAATGAATCCCCAAGATGGTGGTGGTTCTTGTGCCCCATCATAAGTTATGTGGTGTCGTGGCTGATCTATGCTGAGTCTTAGATTTGGAAGCTAAAATTTCATGACAGATGTTACTTTTAGAAGACGGAGGTTGTTGAAACAGAGTGTAATGATGTATTATACTTTGTTTAGATGCGATGTAACCATTCATAATGTAAGTTCAGTTAATTCAATACAGATGATTAGTTCAATACAGTTTTGTTTACATTTGTGGTGAACTGGGTATTTCGTGGGATGATAAGAGTCGATCCCTAAAAGAGACTTCAAAACAAAATCTCTTCTATTTGACGTCTGTAGTGTTTCCAACCATGAGCCTTGTTGATGTTACTAAGGTGGACGAGTGGAAAAGGCTCCCCATGGAGATATTTGATGAAGCGCAAAGAGATCTCCAACATAGTGGTTTGGTCAGATAAACGAGGGGATGTTGAGCATGATATACCTGGGCAAAATGACAAATATCTAATGTTTTTTTTTACAGAAATTGGAAAACGACACTGTCAAACTAAATTAAATATTCAGGGCAGTGCAAGATTCGGATCTGAATCAAGGGAAAGTGATTTTCTCTGCATCCACAATGCAAGATCCACCAAAGGCTTTGTTGCTACTGCACTGTATGTTCCAGCCCTTCTTTGCAAATATATACCTGTTATGCACATGCTTATCATCAGGTTACGTTGCACCCATTCAATTTTGCCATCTTGTACACGCCCCTGTATTTCCCTGTTGTGTCATCCTCCTTTCCCCTTTTGCATCCCCCCCACTTTTACATCACATTTTGCTGTAATTAGAATAGCATATCACAAAACCTTCACTATTCTCACACACTCACTAGACCCCGGGCCTTGTCACACCTCATTACATAGCCCTCTGCGCAGCAATAGCCTACTGTCACCCATACATTGTAATTGCCATTCGGTAGCATCTTCATTTGCACTGTGCTTCCACCACCTTTTCTTTTACATCTGCTGTAAAAAAATATCACTATTCATTCCTGCAGAACCTGTCGTAACATGCATAGCCACTTCATTTCTTCCCTTAGCATACACCATACAGCCCATTCACTGTTTAGGCTCATTCCACAAGATGCATTCTTTAGCATTTACTCCTCCACATGCCAATAATAACCTCATCATAGGCTGCTTTAGTAGTTAAAGTCACCATCATGTCCCATTCCTTTACTCAGCACCTACCATTTTCATCATGTAGCAATCCATGATAGGCCCCCCATACACACATTGTGTTGCAGCCGTTGTATATACTATCTCACCAACCTCACAGCCACAACACAGTATCTTCTGTAAATTTTCTGCAAAACATATCTTGTTAGGCAAAACTACTGCATAAGTACATTATTTAAAAGTATGTCGTGTCTAAGCATCTACCTTCCTGGTGCAATCACAGCTTAGCCTTAAACCACTCCAGCACCTACCCTGTCACGTGCAGAAAATCATTAAGGCCTCATCACATCATAAACATTTGTTCATTTTCTATGCCCTACCAATTGTTGTCCATTACATTTTTCTTGCATTTTATACACACGTTATTGTGACTATCATAGTATTTTTCTATCATTCCATTATCATGCCAATGCATTCTCCATAATATTTTTGGTTAATATCCAGCATGGATATCATTCATATATCCTCCTAGGCACGTTCATTGCAGCATGTCCATGAGCTTCCTGCACCTCCCTTTTTCAACAAAGATATCCCTGCTTATTCAAACTCATATAATAGAGATTATACCTAGGCAAGGTATGTGCACCCCTTCATTTAGTACATGCATTTTAGAATATCCCTCCTCACTAGCCTAAGCATATCATGTATAAAAGGCACATCTGAATTTTTCTTTCCTGAACATATAACTTGTAATATGCATATATATGTATATATACATCTATGTACATGTATGTGTGTGTATATATATATATATATATATATATATATATATATATATATATATATATATATATAAGCATTTTACTTAGTACATATACTTCTTATTTAACATGGCCATTTTAGCACAAACATAGTATCTCACATCCTCCTCTATATCTTGTAAATTTTGCATTTGGCTAACTAAGTGTTTTGCAGGGGAATATGTGAAAGGGGTCATTATTTGGAGTTATAAATTCAATTTCATGTATTGTAATAGTTAGATCCTAATGAGAATTTACATTTCCAGTCTTAGATAGAATGAATGAGCATTGTAAATTACTTGTTTTCATATCAATTTCTTCTTTTACTTTCAAAAATTCACAAATGGGACCACGAATGGCACGTGCACCATTTTTTAAGAGGTAATTAATCCTAAGTTGATGATTTACATCAATGGCCATAGTCAGGATGTAAACAAAACTTAGGATTTTTATCTCTTATGAAATAACACTGGATCCACACTGGATCATTTTTCAAAATTCATCATGTTTTCTTTAAATATTTTCCTCTATTATCAGAGTTTAGTCTAAAATTAATTCAATACGTATACCAATGGCCATAGTCAGGGTATGCTGAGAGTTAATTTCTTTCTAAACTCTATAAAGGCACCAAAATATGTTTGATTCTTCATTTGAATTTAGATATGATCATTATATAATACATTCAATGACCATAGTCAGGAATGTATTATATCATTAATCTTATTTACATTCATTTAAAGAATGAAATATGATTTTTAAATCCAATTTCAAAATTATTCAAATTCATTCATCATTTAGGATTGAATTGCATCATATTTTCAAAACCCCTTTTCAAAATTCCAAGTGATTCTTCTTCTTCATTTCTCAGATCAAATCTCATTTATAGATTCAAATTCAATTTTATCTCATTTCAAGATTCATGATTCAAATTCAAAGTCCAATTTGACTTTGAAATATTCAAAATCATCTCGTATTCTAAATTTTCAAATTGACTTTGAAATTCATTTGTATATTCAAAATTCAATTTCTAAATTTCAAATCAAAATTCAAAAGTCAAATTCAAACTTTGGAATTCTAAATTCATCTTCAGGATTCAAATTTGAATTCCAATCAGCATCTCAAATCAAAGTTTTGAGATGGACTCTGAATCTCGGAGTTCAAGTCTTTTCTAAATTTTAAATTCAATTTGGGTTTTTAAAAAAAAAAAAAAACCAAATCCATCTTCAAAAGTCCCATTTGGACTTTCAAAGTCCAAAATCCAAAGTTAGAACCCAATCTCATCTTGGATTCCAGATCTTGGATCCAATTCCACCTTTAGGATCCAGAATCCACCTCCAATTTTTGGATCTCAGACCTTCAGATCCAAAATCCATTTTTAGGATCCAGAATCCAATCCCATCTTGGATCTTAGACTTCAGATCCAAATCCATTCTAGGATCCAGAATCCAATTTCACCTTGGATCTCAGACTTCAAATCCAAATCCATCCAGAACCCAGTTCCACTTTGGATCTCAGATTTCAGATCCAAAATCCATCTTAGGGCCCAGAGTCCAACTCTATTTCTGGATCTCAGATTTCAGATCCTAAATCCATTTTAAGATCCAAAATCCATTTTAGGATTCAAAATCCAATTCCATCTTAGATTCCAGATCTTGGATCCAATTCTATTTAGGATCCAGAATCCAATTCCATTCCCAATTCTAGATTTCAAATTCAAATTCCATTTTTCAGATCTCATCTGAACTTCCTAAATCCATTTCTATTTTTATACCATTTGGATTCAAATTCCACCCTGATTTCAAATTTTAAATTCAATTCCATTTCAAAATTTTATCTCTTCTCCTAAATCTAAGTTCAAAGTCCATCTTTTGACTTTGAAATTTCCTTCCTTTTCCCTTTTATTTCATCTTCAAATCATTCTTTTCAAATCCCAAGATTTGTTTTCCCAACTCCGATCATTTCAAAGACTTAGAACTTCAAAATATCCTTTTTGATCTATCTCAAGTTCTAAGTTAGATTCTACCATTTTTTCATTTTATTATCAAATTCATCTCAAAAAAATTTGGAAAATTTTCAAAAACATTTTCTCAAAAGAGCATACATCCTTGCATTGCACAAGCATGATTCTTTGTGCATTTAGACTTAGGATAAATTATTAGATGATATTTTAGCAAAGCAAAAAGCATAAATTCGATCCTTGGTTCAATTACCCCTGGTAAAGGCGCTAGGAACGGTCGAACCTCGTACTGACGAGCGAATCCCGTCTCCCAATTTTCCCACAAATATTTCAAAAACGAAGGCGAGTAATCTTTTAAATCTTTTCAAAATTAAGGTCAAGTGAGACCTTCGTAAAAGAGTTCTTCTCTCACTCTTTCTTTTCTCTTCCCTTCTCTATTCTTTTCTGTCTTTTATTTTCTCCCTTCAAAAATGAGGAAATAGAGGTTAGAAAGGAAAAAGAGAAGGAAGAGAGAGAAACACCAAGAGAGGAAAATTTTTGCGATGATCACAGTAAGACCCGCAAATTTTCTGAGGAATTTATTGCTTACTTAATGTTAAAATGTATGCTTTTGGGTGTTAGCACGTAATTTGATGTAAATTGACTGTGCTTCGTATTTCTGCTTTGTACGCGCGACCTGAAAATCGCGTAAATACATTGTGTAAATAAGAAGTGCCTAATTCTGGACGAATTAGCTTCTAAAATTTTAAGGGTTAATTTATAATACATTTTTATAGTTTGTCCTCGAATTTGGGACCTAGTGCATGTGAATTACGAGTTTTGATCTATGATTGGACTCGAATCGTAATACGCTTAATTCTGGCAAGCGAAAGGCAATTTTCTTGAAACTCATTGAGCATTCCATGTTAATTAAGGTTTTGAAGAGAACTAAATGATTTATTGGAATTAATTTAATATTTTAATGCATTAAATAAGAGTGGTTTTGAAACATGTACATTGGCGATTTTGGATTTGGATCCGGAGTGACTAGAGGACCCAAACCCATTGGGCATCCTCTCTAGAGGACAGTTTTGAGCTTGGTTGACCAGCTGGTCAAAGGTAGACCAGTTGGGTAGTATTTTTGAAAGTTTTTGCATGGCTCTTGAAAAGAAGGCCATGATTGGCCGTTGTTCTTTTCAAGAACTCATAATAAAGCATAGAGCTTCATTATGAGGGGCATTTTTCCCATAAAAGGAGCATGGGGCTGGCGCCCCATGGTATTTTTGAAAGAGTTTTAAACTAATTCAAATGCTAGAAATCGATTGGCTAGCCTTAGGGGCAGCCCTTGTAATTCCTTCAAGTTATAAAGGCTTTTTGAAACTCCTTTTAATGGCATCTTTGAAAACCTTTTCAAAAGTTTTAAAAGCTCAGCATGCATTGGGCGTGAGCTGGCTATGGGGGGCGTGGAGCACCCCAGCCCTCCATCTTGCCCCATTAAACCTTAGCCATCCATTTCTTTAACCTACCTACTTAAGTCTTGAAGAGAGAGAAAGAAGCTCATTCGTTTGGGCGACTTTTTTGGAGCCTCTCTCTCTTCCCCCTTCCCTTCTCCAAACCATGTGTGAGAGAGAGAGAGTTAGAGTGTAGTGTGCTACCTTGTTGCAGCTCCAGCCGTGGGCAACACCTCTTCCTCCTTCTTCATCTCCACCATTTCCTCCATTGTAAAGCCGCGAAGGTGAGACATCCTTTCACCTACCATGTGTGGTTTCGATTGATTAAATTTCTATATGATTCTTGCAGTTTTCTTGAGCCACTATTACTTGTTCTTAGGTGTTTTCTTTATGCATAATTTGGCATGGTGGCTAAAGTAATTTGGTTCTTCACTGTTTCATGCTTATTTGTACATTTTAAATCTTGTTAAGCATTGGGAAAATGTGGACTGCAAGAAAACATTTTAGACCTCACGTTTTCCTCAAAAACCTCGAGTTTCTTCTTGCATGGGTTGATTAGTAGTAGCAAGGTTTTTTTTTTTCTAGAGAATTGGTTCTTTTGGCAAGGACACCATGGACCAGCCCCACGCCATGCAGCCTTTTCAGTCGAGCCAACCCTTTTGGGGTTTGGCTGCTGCTGGCTTGGGCTAGTCGGGTCGAGCTATGACCAAATGCACCTTGGTCTTTCCTGTTTTGGGTGATTCGTTTCTGCTCGTTGGCCTAACCCGGACTGCTGGACAAGTCCAGCAGTACCTAACGCCCCTGACCAAACCTTGGTCTGAGCATTTTCCCCTTTTGGTATGGTTTGGAGCGACCGACAGCCGAACCCACGGTGGGTTCGTGGGGTTCGGTCACTCCTTTTGGGCCTGACGTGGTCTGGACCGAACATGGTCAAGACCTGTCAAAGGTCGTCCCATGCAAGATCGTTTGGGGCATTTACCTCTCATTTCCCCCTTTTCATTTTGGCGCAATCTATGCCAGCGCCCACTTAGGTGGGTTGGACTTATCGGATGGCCTAACATGGTCTGGACCGAATTTGGTCCAGACCTGTTAGAGGCCCCTAACCAAACCCAGTTCGGTTAAGGGCTCTTTGGTTTGTGCCCAGCTAAGAGCTGGTATTGTTTGGGGTTGCTGCAGCCTTGCTGCAGCGAGTGGACGCAGCTGGTTGCAGGCCATGGGCCTGCACCCCTTTGATTGGTGGCAGTGGTGCCACAATTTGGGTCTGGACATTCGGTCCAGACCCTGCTCAGTTGGAGCAGCCGTTTGTGGGTCTGGACCAGTCGGTCCAGACCTGGACCATTTCATGATGGGCCTGTGTGATCATCGCAAAATTTTTCCTCTCGTAATATTCTCTCTTTTCCTTTCGAACCTCTATTTCCTCTTTTTTTTTGAGGGGGAAAAAATGAAAAGATAGAAAGAAAGAGAAAAGAAAAGAAAAGAAGAGAAGAGGAACTCTTTTGTGGGATTTCACTTGACCTTAATTTTGAAAATATTTAAGAAAATAACTCACCTTCATTTTGAAATATTTGCGAGAAAACTGAGAGACGGGATCCGCTCGTCGGTACGAGGTTTGACCGTTCTTAGCGCCTTTACCAGGAGTAATCGAACCAAGGGTCAAATTCATGCCTTTTGCTTTGCTAAGAAATTGTCTAAGAATTTATCCTAAATGCACAAAGAATCATGCTTGTGCAATGCAGAGATGTATGCTCTTTTTTAAAAAAATGATTTTGGAAATCTTCAAGTGTTTCTGATGAAAATAGGGTGAAGAAATGATCTTTAACTCAGAACTTAAGATTTTATAGTTCTAAGTTTTTGGAATACTCAGAGCTTGGGAAAATAATCTAGACTTTTGAAAGGAAGGATCTTGAAATTGAGATAAAAGGAGAAGAAAGGAAAATTCAAAGTCATAAATGGAATTTTGATTTAGGATTTTGAATCAGGATAGAGATGAAATGTGATTTTGAATTTCAATTTTAAAGTTTGAAATCAAAGTAAGATTTGAGAAATCCAAAATAGAATTGATAGATGAAATTTGGTTTTTGGAATTTTGGGAATCAAAGCTTGGATTTTGAAATCTGGGATGAAATGGAAGAGAATTGGAATTAAAAATAGAAGTTGATTTGAAATCTGGAATTCAAGCTGAAATTTGAATCCAAAGTCTGGATTCTAAATAGAGTTTGAAATCCAAGATGAAATTGAATTCTGGATTTAGAATGGAATTGGACCCAAGATCCGGAATCCAAGATAGAATTTGGATCTGAGATCTAAGGTAAAATTGAATTCTGGATCCTAAAGGGACTTTAGATCTAAAGCCTAAGATCCGAGAGGGAATTAGATTCTAGATGGAATTTGGACCTGAGATTTGAGATGAAATTGGATTCTGGATCATAAAATGAATTTGGATCTGAAATCTGAGATCCAAGATGGAGTTGGATTCTGGATCCTAAAATGGATTTGGATCTGAAGTCTGAGATCCAAGGTGGAATTGGATTCTGGATCCTAGAATGGATTGAAGTCTCAGATCCAAGATGGAATTGGATTCTGGATCCTAAAAGTGGAACTAGATCCAAGATCTGGAATCCAAGATGATATTGGGTTCTAACTTTTGGATTTGAAATTTCAAAATTGATTTGAGAATTTGAATTTTGAATATATAAATGAATTTGGACTTTGAATTTGAAGCTTGAATTTGGAACGAATCAAGAATATAAAGATTGAATTTTGAAATTTCAAAGTCAAATTGGACTTTAAAATTAAAATTTAAAATTTTGAAATAAGATAGAAGAATGAATTAAAATAGAGATTGAAGAAAGATATTTGAGATCACTTGGATTTTGGAAAAGAATTTTGAAAATATGATGTTGTTCTATCTTAAATGATGAATGAATTTAAAAGAATTTAAAATTGGATTTTTGAAAAGCTATTCCATTCTTTAAATGAATTAGAATAAGATTGAAAATACAATACATCCTTGACTATGGTCATTGAATGTATTATATGATAATCTATATTTAAATTCAGGTGATGAATGAAACATATTTTGGTGCTTTTATAGAGTTTAAAATGAAATTAACTTTCAATATATCCTGACTATGGCCATTGATATATATTTTGAGATAATTTTTAAGTTAAACTCTGATAAAAGAAGAAAATATTCAAAAATATGATGATTTTTGAAGAGGATTCAGTGTGAATCCAATGTTATTTTATAAAAGATAAGAATCCTAAGTTTTGTTTACATCCTGACTATGGCCATTGATGTAAATCATCAACTTAGGATTAATTACCTCTTATGAAATGGTGCACGTGCCATTCGTGTTCCCATTTTTGAGATTTTGGAAAATAAAGGTAAAAGCATGAAAATAAGCAATTTATGACATTATTATGCTCATTCATTCTATCTAAAACAAGAAATGTAAATTCTCATCAAGATCTAACTATTACAATACATGAAATTGAATTTACGACTCCAAATAATGATATTTTCCACATATTCCCTGCAAAACAACTGGATTAACATGAAAGTAGAAGGGAGATGGTATACATTATATGGATATCTAAGAAAATGCTCATATACCAAGATATAAATGATGGAAAGATGGAAACATAATGATATATATGTTTATACATAAGTATATATACATGCATGTGTATATGTATATGTATAAGTATATATATATATATACACACATGTATATATAGATATATATGGCATGAGAGAGGAGATGAGACAAGGGGCTATAGCCATAACAAGAAAAACCATGACAATGCATTGGTCATTGCTATGATTATGTAGGATACTAAGGTAGTGCAAAGCATAGCTATAAATATATGACAGGCTGTGTGAAAGATCATGGGAAATGGATATATACAGGGGGACTGACATGCAACAGGTAAAAAAAAATAATGTGTGCATATACTGGGGGACTGACATTTAACTAACATGCACTAAAATGATATACAGGGGATGTTGTTGGTGAATGACATGGGGGTTGCTTGCTGGCAACAGCAGGATGCTATTTGAGACATTTACTGCAGCTAATAGGATGCGGTGACAGCAAGGTTCATAAGTGCAGGGAAATTTAGACAATAAAGTGTAAGAGGAGGGTGCCAGTTGGAAAGGCAGTGTGTGGTGATTGTTTGTGAAGTATTTGTAATGTGGTGTTGTGCATCTACTGTGCACAGTGGGTGCGCAAATGGTGATTAATATGGGCTGTGAAAATGGTGAATAGTATATGGATCCCTAAGGGGATATACACTGAGTGAATGCTATGCTGAAAAGAATACAAAAGTGGTGACTGTGATCCACATAACCAAGCTTAAGATGATAGAGTGTTGGATGAGGTACATGGGTTAAGCAACAACTTGAATATATATTAATTCCTCCCTTTGATTTCCTGTAACAGGCTGATTTGAACAAAGCAGACTTATGTGACATCAAATTCTTTACTTGATATTACCATTGCACAGTGAGTTGATAGATCTTCCTTAGCAGCAAAACCGATATTGACTATCTACTGTAGATAAGTTCCTGTGAGTGGGATTCCACAAGCAGCCCTAACAGATGACGTCCAGTTGCATCAAGCACGCTTAAAACAAAATGGGATTACGATATTGATTATCATAGTGGTCACTGACTGTACACGGTTTTGATGACAAAGAGGTGAGTGGATAAATGGTACAGGTGTTATGCGATGGAGAGTGATATAGATGATTAGTTATCAACTAAGTATTCTAATTGTCAATCTCTAAGTAACTCCAAATAATGAAATTAGCTAATTATAAGGAAACTAAATAAGCCTTATTACAAAATAACTAAACACTCTAACCAAGAAATAGCTAACAACCAACTAGTTATTTCACTATCCAGTTAACAAGTTGCTTAATTAATGGTTAACAGTTTACTTAGCTAACAACATCTAATTAACTAACAACAAAAGTTACTTTGGAACTCAGTAGAAATCGTAATGGAAATCAACTAACAATCAGTAAAAAAAAAAAAAAATGAACTCATGTAAAGTCAAACTAAATACCAACTGCTGCAAATTGTCTTTAATGCCTGAACCATAAAGCCATATCAGCATTATGTGAAGATGAAGTTCCCCATAACAAACCTGCATTTTTCCTTGGATGCTTATTGGGGCAAAAGAATGGCAGCAGTAATAGGAAATGCTTTAAACAATGAATGTAACAACGGTTGTTTGTTAGCTAGTGAGGACAATGGTGACAGGTAGGTTGTTTAGGAAGAATGGTGTGATTTACAAGGAATATATACAGGTGAATGATGATGCTGAGATTTGTGATGATATTGTGAATGAGGGTGCAGTAGCTATTGTGTTTGCTGTGATAAATGGAGGAGGTGGGTACATAATCTAATGAAATGAGTGCAACGATGGAGAACATACCTCCTCAACAGCCTTGATTAATATGCAATAACATCATGAATCTTAGCTAGAATGCCCATCTCACACGTATGAAGATATAAATCATCAGCAACAAGCTAATTCCTGCAAGCTGGATTTATAATAATTTTTTTTTTTGTAGAGGTTTCACTGCTGGCAAGCATAATGCCTTGAGTGCCCCTTTTTAGCTTGATGAAGGTCCGGTTATGGCCACGCTCAAAGCTTCCACCAGTTGCAGTGAATCATACTTTGTAGCTGCTTTCTCTGCCAACGATTTGCTAAAAACATCCATTGTCCTTCTTGAGCCTCCAAGGCTCCTGATGATTATCCTTTAGAACTAGCATGGCAGAATAATTAGAGTGACTCCTACCAATGGTGCATCCAGCTCCATCCTTTCACTGTGGTACCAAAACCCATCTAAGTGCAGGAATTTCCTGGGAGTAAAATAAATCTTTGGGAATTTTAATCTTCATGAGTATATACCAAAGAAAGAAAATTAATGAGATAATTACAGTCGGAAAACCGACTGCCTAGGAGAGGCTGCTAATTCCCGGACTTTATGCAAGAAACCGAGGTGTTGACAAATTTACTTTACCCAATTAGCAGATTTGAGCATTTTGTAAAAAGAAGCAAGACAAATCGCAACAGACCCTAATTAAACCTGTTACTATTCAAACAATATGAAAATTTTGCAGGGGCCGAAAATATTGCACAAAGAAGTAAAGGAATGATACATGCTTTCATGATATGCAAAGACTATTTTAGAACTGACATTACCTTATGAGCTGAAACATCTCCCGTGTGATCGAGGAGACGAGAGCCTCTATCAATTTTCTGAGAATACCGAATATATCTCCCGTGTTTCCAACAAGTGCATTACTGATATCAAAGCTCTTCACCCTTGTTTGACATCTTCATTACATGTTAGCTGGTAACTGAAACATCTCTAGCGTTTTTCATAGTGACTCAGAGTAAATCTCATAGTAAACAGAGTAGAATCTTGCAGTGAGTCGAAACAGGAAACGAACCACATAAGTGATTCCCATCAGATCACGCCAAATTTTGTAGGACTAAAACACGGTGGTAGGGATATATAGGTCATGGCACAGAATGGGTCCAAACCAGCTAAAAGAATGCTGACACTCACGCAATGAACCAACAATCAAGATATGTGAAACAAATTTTTGGCTGCTGTCGGACTGATGGATTTCAACGTTTTCCCTTGATAGCAGTAGAAGGGATTTCTTCATTGGTTTTCAGAAGAGACACCAGAGGTGGAGAAGGGTTGGGGTTCAGATGAGCCACAGAAATTCATTGAATTCGATAGCGTGAATACAATAAATCGCAGAACCAATAAAATAAATGAGACGGGAAGAAATGTTGGAATAAAAAAAACTTCTATCTACTATTGCGCGAGGTGGGTTGAGGTTGTGGTAAGCAGCTCAACATCACCCATGACGCATTAAGGGAATTGAAAATAGGAAAAACTAAAAGAGAAATCAGGAAACGGGGAAGAATAAAAAACACTGCAGAGATAAGATTGAAATTGAAAACGCGAATGAATCGGCGATGCCATTACGAGGCATCGTCGGTCATCCGAATGTAAGAAAAGGTATTGAAAATCCACCGTGAAATAGAAAGAAAAAAAAAGAAAGATAAAATTTGCAGCAAAAGGAAAAGGATGTCAGAACTTGTGGGTTCCATTGATGTTGCATAGGGCGGATCGTTTTTGCTACAGGCAGGTCGATCCTACCCTCATGTCTTTGTAAAAAAAAAAGGAAAAACGAAAAAAATGACAAAAGAAAACATGAAAACCTAAGGGAAACAGGGTGGTCCTATCAAAGAAAAGGGTGATTTCTGAAGGAAACAGAGAGAGAAGGGTTACTTACCTGTAATTTCCGAGAATCAATCGACTTCCTTCAGTCCGTTGGGGAAGAATCAGAAAAACGTGTGAAGGAGAGGAAGAACGTGGTGCACAGAAGGAACAAGAGGAAATGGCGAGCTGCTGCATCGTTCCTGATGAGGTGGAATGGAAGAGGAAGAAGGAAGATGTGGGGATGATAACGAATGCCCCTGAAGGTTTGCCTCTGCCGGTTCTTAAAGAAGAGGAAGAAGAATCTCGAAGGGCTTCCGTTGTAGATGGGTGGAGGAGGAAAGGGAAGGTGTGAAGGTTTGTGCGATGGAGGGTTTAGAAGAAGAGAGGGTTTCGGTGGGCAATGGAGGGGAGAGAGAGAGAGAGAGGCGATGAAGAGAGTCGGCCCTTTTTGCGAAAGCTCTCGAAAACCCTAAAAAATATTTGTAATGGAGGGGGGCTCTTTCGAAAAAAAAAAAAGAATTTTCATAAAAGGGTTTTCAAAATGAGGTTTTTAGCAAAAATTAATTTTAAAAGCTTAAACTCATTTGTTTTTCTCGTAAATTTTCTAATTTTTTTTGTTTTTGTGTTATTTTCCATTTTTTGCATTTTTTAGAATAAAGACCTAAAATTTTACGAGAAGACAAAGATTAAAACTAATTTTTGTGTTTTTGCAAAAAAATATTTACAAAAGGTATTTTTTTTGAGAATTAAAAGCTATTTTGAGAAAATTTCTTCAGAAAATGGGTTTATATCCGGATTTTTTAGAAATATTTGAGGTTTACAACCTCGCACTGAGAAATATAGGGTCGTGGATCCAACAGGATACCAGATGGACTGTCTGAGCTTTTCTGAAATTCACTTTTAATATTTTAAAATCTTTAATTTGAAAAGTTGGATAATGAGGCTCAGATTTGGATTTAAAACACTGGGTTCAGATCCGGAATTGAATTTGAATATATCAATATGGAATTTAATCCAGAAAATCTGAAGAATAATTGAAATTTGGCTTTGATTTTCCTAGAAGATGGAGCCAGGGGCAGAAAGGTCAATTTTTACCAAACTTTGAAAAATTTGGGGTGTTCACAGATGCCCCTCTTTGCTACTAAACCGGTTGAAAGCCGAGCTTAGTGGCAAAGATAACACTCCAAATTTTGAAAAATGCCCCAGTCAGCAGATCTGAACTGTGTGTGGAAGAATTAATTTGAAAATATGACTTCTCAGGCTTAGAACCTTATCCTGAATGGTTTTGGGGAGTGATGATGCATAAATATCATGTTTTATTAATACAATTTCACTGCATAAATGCATCATCTATAGGTTTAAAGCATACACTTAGGTGCATAATAATGTTAGGGAGCTCTGGTTCGAATTTCATCAAAATCGGAGTTAATTTGAAGGAATTATGGCATTTACAGTGTAACGGGTCAAATATCGGATCCGATTTGAGAGATTTGGATCCAGACGCCCATTTGGATCCTGGATTTGGGTCAAAACACATGGAATCAACCCAGCTCCAGCCCACTTAAGTTTTGTAAAAACATTTTCTAAAAACACCCTCCTACATGAGGCGCCCAGTAAATATTTTTATTTTAACACTGTTTTTGAAAATAAACCCAAACAAGCAAAATCGTCAAAAGAGGGGGAGACGCCCAGCCATTCCTTGTCTTTGCTTTGATTTTCATGCCCTAGGGGCACGATTCTAACTCCAGCCCCCTCCTCATCTTCCACCTCATGCCATCTCCATTAGAGCATGAAGACAAGCTTGAGATTCAAGCTTTTTCTTGCCTTCTTTCACAATCTCTCCATTTCTTTAATCTCCAATGTTGGCTAATCTCCATGTGTGTTGTGTTTTGCAGGTGCAGCAGAGGTGGGAAACATCTATTCTCATGTGGAAGTGCGAAACACTCCCACGAGAAGGGCCGGCTCTACCTCCATCCGGTCTTCTACGCCCCCCGATCGAGAATCGGTTCACATTCCATCTTCGGTGGATTTCCAACGTGTTGCAGCTGTAGGATATGGTGTCATGGTGTATTTCCAGCATCAACGAGGTTCTGAACGGTGCGAAGCCAAGCAAAGTCCGCTCTTCTCTTCTTCCCCCCAGTCTTCGGATCGCCCAAGAGGTAGGTCTTCTCACCCATTGCTTCTAGTTAAAACCTATTATGTGCGTGTGTAATGTGTTGTGTGTTTTTCTGTATTTTCGTCAGCCTTAGTATAGCTTTTGTTCATGCATAAACCAGCATGTAGATTGTTTAGGTGTGTGGGTTATTTAAATAATAGTTTTAATCCAACGTTGGGTATCCTTTGGGTGTGTGCGTGTACTTTGAGTTTCGGATCTGTGTGTCTATGGTTTCTTGTGTTTTCCAAGTTCATATATTGTGTTTGATCAAGTTTAGTATTTTAGTAGATGTGTAAATGTCATTGGATGTCTTAGGCGTTCTTTAGATTTTGTGAAAATGAAAAACCGAGTGATGGTCTATTGATTTTGTGTGTTGGTCGTCCAGCAGTCTGTAGTATTTTCTGTAATTCTTTAGTTTGTTGTCTTAGTTTCAATTTACGAATTATTGTTTAGGTTTTAATAGATTTTAATCTTGTAGTATGTTTTAGTTTAGGAATTCCTGTTTTGGTGTTAGGTTAATCGAGTGTAGTGATTTGTAGAATTCATTTTCTGTTTTGAGTTACTTCCCAGCATGATTAGTTGTTTAGTTTGTGTGTTTTTAGTTTAATTTAGAGTGTCATAATCGTGTGTTGGTTTAGTTTAATTTAGATTTGTAATTATCGTGTTTTAGTGATAGAATTGATTTAGTTTTATTAGTTTTTGTTTCGTAGATTCATGTAATGCTTTGTTTATTTCTTAGTTTATGTAATTTCTGTATATCCTAGCTTGTAAGGTTTGATTCATATAGGTTAAGTGTATTTAGAGGTTATGTAGTATATTTAGATTTAGATAATTCCATTTTATTCATGTGATATTTGCTTTAGCTAGGTCGAGTTTTATGTAGTCGTCTTCTCCAATTGTAGGGTGTCGGCCATTAGAGGTCCAGCAAGGTAATAAAGTCCATTTGGTAAGTTATTAATTTTTAGGAAATTTTTATTCATAGGTCTAGGTTCATTGTATGCGTTTTAAGTAATTTAGAAGTAAATTCGATTTTGGTGTAGTGTTTAATTAGGTTGTTTTTGCAAATTCGTGGATTAGGTAGGTATAGTCTTTGCATTAATTGTAAATATGTTATTTCAGCTAAGGGTAGTCTAGTTTAGCTAAGTGATTTAATTTAATTGGTAAATATAAGGGCAATGTGATCTTTATGGTTGGAATACGAATTTGGTATTAAGGCACCTCCTCTAATTTCGTGAAATGCAATTAAGGAAAATTCTATTACCCAGTCAAGTCATTAATGCATTCTCCTTTCCAATGGGGAACCCTTTGGAATTCCAAAGACTCTTTAAAGAGGTTTACACGTTTTTTGGAAAACCTTTTGAATTCCAAAGGATCTTCTAAAAGTGTTTACACGACTTTTGGAGCAAGTTTTGAAATTCCAATTTTCATTTAAAGCAACCCCAAATTCGTGGAATGTGCTTTGGGAAGGATTCTCAAAAAAGAAAGCTCAATAGCTTTTAATGACAAGAAGGAAAAACGGCTGGATCCAATGGGTTGGACGATTTTTGAAGATTACACTTTTCCAAAGTGCAATTAAGGCGAGAATGAGAGAGGATGTCCCCTACCAATTTCATGGATTGCATTTAATGAATTATCTTTTCCAATGTGACACCCTTTCGAATTCCAAAGGATTTTCTAAAAATGTCTACACGTTTTGGGGGCAAGAGTTGACATGTTCAATTGCCTTTAAAGCCTACCCAAAAACGTGTATTGTGTTTTGGGAAAGAATTTCAAAAGGACCTAGTGCTTTTAATGAAATCGTGAAAATCGAGTAGGGGCTATTAGTGGACGGTTTTAAAGGTCCAAGCTTTCCAATGAGTGATTAATGCAATTATGGAGGAACACTCCTTCCCAATTTCGTTGATTTCCAAAGAGCCCTCTTGACTCCTTTCCTAGTTTGCTTTAACATAGAATTAATGTTAATTACTTTAGTAAGTTTAGTAATAGTTTAGATTTTAGAAATCGTGGAGTAGTATGTAATTAGTCTTTCATTTAATGTAGTTGCATTTACTTAGTTGTCTAATTTAGCTAGAGTAGGTTTAGTTTCATTTTCCTTTAATATCGATTTTAGGGTAGACTCTTAATTAGTTAGGTAGGTAGTGTATTTAATTCCTAACCCTAACTAACCATAGTGAATTATTAATTCTAGGTATAGTTAATCTAGGGTGGCGTGTAATTCAAATCTTTATCCTAAACCGCCCCCTAATTAACTTTAGTTAGGCATCTAACTTTAGTTAGTAGTTAGTTAATTCTAATTAGACTAACACTTAGGTAAGTAGTTAACCCTAATCGTAGATAGCTAACTCTAATTAGTATTTAACCTTAGGTAACTAACCTAGTTAATTAGTTGACCTCGAATAACCATAGTCAAACTACTAACCCTAGTTGACCCTAGGTAGTTAATTGCCATAGTTAACCTAGGTGGCGTGGACCCTAGTCAATGTAATACCTTAAACCGTCCCCTACCCTCATTAACCAGCCATAGTTAAACCTATTCGACCCATATCAATTATAGTTAGTCTTTAACCCCCTTAGTTAGAACCCAAATACCTTAGCCGACCCTAGTGATTAATTAATTGTAATAACCTTAGTAGACTAACTATAGTTAGTTATTAGATTAGTACTAACCCTAGTTAGTAATTAATGCTAGTTAGAATAACTCTAGTTAAATACCTAACCTTAGTTAGTTACTAGACTTAAGTAGTTAGTCTAACCATAGTAAAACCGTAGTTAATTACTAACCCTAGCCTTAGTTAAACCCCTAACCTTAGTTAGTAAAATAACCTAACTAGTTAACATAGTTAGTGTTTAATGTAGTTAGTAAGTAATCTTAGCTAGTTAGACTAACCGTAGGTTAGTAGTTGTTTTAGTAAGTTAGAATTAATATTAGAATAGAGAGTTAATTTAGTTAGTAATATTAGATGTTATATATTATGTCTAGTTAGAGTTTATATTTATTTAGGTATCTTATTTAGAGTATTAGTGAGTTTAGGTTAGGTTATTTCTTAGATTTTATAACTTAGTGTAATTGTTATTGTTTGCTGTAGTTTAACAGTAGGTTAGGTTCAGTTAGGACTGTTTTTGTACGTGGTTCAATGTCCAAATGTCAATTGTGGATTCAAAGGGATGAATAGTGCACTGAACCAAAACCCTAATTTTTACCTGATCGTGCACTAGTTATTTCATGTGGATTTTTCAAGAGTTTCCTGAACATTATTTTTCTATTCTTTACATTGGTGTGTTAACTGTCTGCAAACCAAATTTCAGCTTGATCCGAGTTGATTTGGTCTGGTTTTTAAGCGTATTATGAAAACAGCTTTTTCGGATTTTGAAATTTTGGGTCCAGCGATTTTCCAAATTATCCTAATTTTGAAACGCTTCGTTCTGGAGATCCAGAACGTATTTTTCACTTATGTAAAATGTGTCAGTACTTTGGATCTGTCTTTTACAGAATAGAAGTAATTTGACAAAATTTGGAATTCGTTTGCCCCTCAAACAGTTGTTTTGCGAAAAGCTGTTAGAATCCATTTTTGCCTTCTTTAGGGACAAAACAGTCTTTTACTTATTTGTCTGATTTCGTGTAGTTTTACTGTTTTCTAACATAGTAGTTAGTATATTAACAGTATTTAGAGTAATTAGAGTTGCTTAGCTTAGTTAGTTCACTTAGTTAGTATGACTTTAGTTTTATATATTTAAATTAACTGTAGTTTAATGTAGAAATAGTTTAGAATTAGTTATAGATGTAATTTAGATTAAGTATTGATTTAGTTACTGACTTTGTGTTTTTCTTATGTAGGTTGTTAATTTAGAACAGGTTAACAGATGCAATTCAATTGTGATGTGCGACTGCACTTGATGTGAAAAGACAGAAATGCCCCTGGAGACCTGCTGAAGACTTAGCCGCCTAGTGTAGTTTATTTTCATAGTTAGAATGTTATTTAATGTAACTTGTAAACATTGACATAGATTGTAAATTTTTTATGTTAATAAAGTGTTATTTTAGAATTAATTCAGAAATATCCTGTTCTCTGTGGATTCGACCCGTACTCGCCACTTCGGTGGAAAGTCGGTTTTTATATCTTTGGTTGACGATTTTCCCATGTTTTTATTGAAAAATAGTGTTTAAAAATATCAACTCCAAAAGTGCAACCAGGGAGACAAAATCCTCGAAGATGATATGATTGAGTAGAAGACGAGGAAATCATGATGGGACTTTGGATGAAAATCCCGAAATGGTGGAAATAAAAATTTTTGATCAAGATACGCTTTTTGAAATGATTCAGGTTTAGCCCTTAACCTGGATGGGACGAAGATATATCAAAAATGTATTGAATGAGGAAAGGAATACATGAGGACCTTGATGGGACATTTTTGGAAAATATCTCGTGAAATGAAGCTCAAGTAGGATCCTATCCTGGATGGATATACAAAGCATGGGTTCCTTGATGGGAAGAACCATGATGGGACTGGAAGGAAACATCTCGTCAGAATGAGGAATCTCGTTGGAACGAGACTCAGGTTTAACCCAAACCTGCAAGGAAGATATCTCGCGAAGCGAGGTTTCGGGTTAACTCTTAACCTGAATAGGAAATCTACCATACGGGTTTCTCAAATGGAGAAACCATAATGGGACCTTCGGAATTTGGACGAACAAATCCGAAAGGGATTTTGCGAAAGGAGGAAAATAGGGTTCCCTAAAGCTTTTGAAAAGGGGAAGAAATGGGGCGTCTCATTGCTGAGACTGAAATAGCTTTTGAAATGAATGACCTCTCGCAGAGGGTTCAGGTTTGACCCTTAACCTGAGTGGGGAAATCTACCATACGGATTTCTCAAAATGGAGAAACCATGATGGGACCTTCAGAGTTTGGATGAACAAATCCGAAAGGGGTTTTGCGAAAGGAGGAAAATAGGGTTCCCTAAAGCTTTTGAAAAGGGAAAGAAATGGGGCGTCTCATTGCTGAGACTAAAATAGCTTTTGAAATGAATGACCTCTTGCAGAGGGTTCAGGTTTGACCCTTAACCTAAGTGGGGAAATCTACCATACGAATTTCTCAAAATGAAGAAACCATGATGGGACCTTCAGAGTTTGGACGAACAAATCCGAAAGGGGTTTTGCGAAAGGAGGAAAATAGGGTTCCCTAAAGCTTTTGAAAAGGGAAAGAAATGGGGCGTCTCATTGCTGAGACTGAAATAGCTTTTGAAATGAATGACCTCTCGCAGAGGGTTCAGGTTTGACCCTTAACCTGAGTGAGGAAATCTACCATACGGATTTCTTAAAATTGAGAAACCATGATGGGACCTTAGCACTTAAGGTACAAAAATACCTTAGAAATGGTTGTGTGGCCTTCCTGTTGAGTCTCTCGGTGGAAAAATCCAACGACCAGCCCCTTGAGAGTTTGGAAGTGGTGCGGGAGTTTCCCGATGTGTTTCCTGAGGAATTACCAGGACTTCTGTCACTTCGTGAGGTTGAATTTGGAATTCAATCTCTACCTAGAACAACGTCGATATCCAACGCCCCGTATCGAATGGCACCAACCGAACTCAGTGAGCTAAAGTGTCAGTTGGAAGAACTGATGGAACAAGGGTTCATCCGTCCGAGTGTATCACCGGGGGGAGCCCCGGTGCTGTTTGTGAAGAAGAAGGATGAATCCCTTCGGTTATGCATCGATTATCAGATGCTTAACCAGGCAACTGTTAAAAATAAGTACCCATTGCCTCGGATTGAGGACTTATTTGATCAGCTCAGAAAAGCGAGAGTGTTCTCCAAGATCGACCTCAGGTCTGGGTATCATCAGCTCAGAGTTAAGGAAGAGGATATACCTATGACTGCTTTCAGAACAAGATATGGCCATTATGAGTTCGTAGTAATGCCCTTCGGACTCACTAATGCGCCTGCTACCTTTATGGATCTAATGAACCGGATATTTAGACCATATTTGGATAGCTTTGTCATTGTCTTCGTAGATGACATTCTCGTATATTCAGAGAATGAGGAACAACATCGTGAGCACTTGAGGATTGTCCTGAAAACCTTTCAGGATAACCAACTTTATGCCAAGTTTTCAAAATGTGAATTCTGGCTAGACAAAGTGATGTTCCTTGGCCATGTGATCTCAAAAGATGGAATTGCAGTAGATCCTGCAAAGGTGGAAGCTGTGATGGACTGGAAGCAGCCAAAAAATATCACTGTGGTCCGTAGCTTCCTTGGACTGGCCGAATATTATCGAAAGTTCATACAAGACTTTTCCCAAATCGTCGTACCGATGACAAAACTGTTGAAAAAGGGAGTCAAATTCGAATGGACTGACCAGTGTAAGGAGTGCTTTGAGGTTCTCAAATAGAGGCTTACCACTGCCCCTGTCCTTACCTTACCTTCTGGTTAGGGAGGCTTCGTGGCGTATACCGATGCCTCAGGAACAGGTCTGGGTTGTGTGTTGATTATGCACGGCAAAGTGATCGCCTACGCGTCACGACAGTTGAGAGTTCATGAGAAAAACTATCCAACCCACGATCTTGAGCTTGCCGCGGTAGTGTTCGCACTTAAAATCTGGCGACACTACCTATATGGAGAGAAATTTGAGGTCATGTCGGACCATAAAAGCCTAAAATACCTCTTTTCTCAAAAAGAACTCAATATGCGGCAACGGCGATGGCTGGAATTCCTCAAAGACTATGAATTCACGCTTTCCTATCACCTTGGAAAGGCGAATGTTGTAGCAGATGCCCTTAGTCGCAAGACTGTTGGCACTCTGGCCAGCCTCACCGGACAATGGAAGCTGATGGAGGATTTCGTCAACTGGAAGCCATTCCTGGCTGATCCAGGAAAGATCCAATTGTCGTGTTTGACGATCCACATCGAGATCCTCGATCGCATCGTAGCCGAACAGTTCAAGGATCCTCAGTACTTGGAATTGAAAGCTCGTGCTGAAAAGGATGATACTTTCTTCCATTTGAAAGAAGATGGAGGAATATGGATGGAAGAAAGGATTTGGGTTAAAAATAACCCTGAGCTTAGAAGGGAGGTACTCCAAGAAGCTCATAATAGCAAGTACACTATCCACCCTGGAGGTACAAAAATGTTTCGGGACTTACAGATGAAGTACTGGTGGAGGGGTATGAAACGTGATGTGGCTACGTTTGTCTCAAAATGTTTGATCTGCCAGCAAGTTAAAATCGAACATCAATGACCTAGTGGAAAAATGCAACGGATCAAGATTTCGGAATGGAAATGGGAAGGCATTACGATGGATTTCATCGTTGAATTGTCTCGATCCAAGAGACAACATGACTCAATTTGGGTGATTGTGGACAGACTCACTAAGTCTGCTCACTTCCAGCCAATCAACACCAGATATTCAACGGAACGATTGGCAGAAATTTATGTTCGGGAAATCGTCAGACTCCATGGAGTGCCGATATCGATCATATCTGATCGTGACCCGAAGTTTACCTCTCACTTCTGGGAGCAGCTTCAGAAAGCCTTGGGGACAAAACTCAAGTTCAGTACGGCTTTCCATCCCCAGACTGACGGACAATCAGAACGAACCATACAGACTCTTGAAGACATGCTAAGAGCCTGTATGCTTGAATGGAAAGATGATTGGGATTCCCATCTAGCGTTGACTGAATTTGCTTATAATAATAGCCACCACGCTAGCATTGGGATGGTACTGTATGAAGTCTTGTACGGGCGACCCTATCGATCACCAATCCATTGGGGTGAAGTGGGTGAGCGAACCTTGGATTTGCCCATTGTGTTGCAGCACTACACTGAGCAGGTCCGTATGATCAGAAAGAAGCTATTGACTGCTCAGAGTCGACAGAAGAGCTACGCCGATCAGCGGCGTAGGGAACTCACTTTTGCGGTTGGAGATAAGGTTTTTATCAAGGTCTCTCCAACCAAGAGTGTGTTTCATTTTGGAAAGAAGGGGAAGCTCAACCCCAGATTCGTCGGTCCCTTCGAAATTCTGAACTGAATCGGAGAGACTGCCTACCGAGTAGCATTGCCACCGCAATACGCGCAAATACATGATGTATTTCATGTGTCAATGCTTAGAAAGTACGTTCATGATCCTTCTCACGTCATATAACATGAAGATATTGACATTCAAGAAGATATGACGGTAGAAGAAAGGTCAGTGGAGATTGTGGACCGACGGGAGCAAGTGCTAAGATCGAAGGTCATTACACTTGTGAAGGTGAAATGGCAACATCATGGAATAGATTATTGCACTTGGGAGCCCGAATCTGATATGCGGGATAAATATCCTGAACTCTTCACTTTCTACTCTTAGCTGAATTTCGCAGACGAAATTTCTTTAAGGGGGTAATGATGTAAGACCCACAATTTTTTAGAAAATATCTGAATAAAATTCATGAGGCATTTACCGGTAAAAATAGCATTTTTTCTCAGAATGCGAAACGAATCAATTCCTGCGAGCTAGTTATACTTAAGATATTTGTCGCTTTGCGAATATATGCTCAAACACTCTGGAAGCCATAACTTCCTACCTAAACAAAATCAAAGGATTTCTTCGAGCCAACTTTCTTAGTTACGTCAATACGAAGAGAATGCGTACTTAGAATTTTTCGGAAAAAAAATCGCCGAAAACCCGAAATTTTTGCGGGACCCACGGAAATGGTTGTGGAACTGTAAACACCCCAAATTTTCACCCTCATCTAGTGTTTACATTTCATATATCATCGCAATATCATTTCAGCCATTTGACATGTCATTTCACTGCATTGCATGGCATTGCATGTCATTACATCTCATTTTCGAGATCCAGCACTACTGTTTTTAAAATATTCAATCCAAATTCGAGTTTTTAAAGCTTTTCTTTCAAAAATCAATTTCAAAACCTGGGTTTTTATTCAACATTCTGTCATTTTCCAACCCCAAGACTTTATATTTCGAAATATTTTCTCAGAAAACAATCTGGATTTGTTTTAAACTCAATTTTCAACCGATTTTAATTCTTAGATGAGACCCATTTAAGTGGTGTCGCTTCTGGATTCCTTTACTTTACAAAAATCTCCAAAAAATTTCAGAGTCCTAGTTGGATCAGGACTCTTTTTCTAGAGTCTAGTCGGATCAAAACTCTACTTTTCACTACCTTTTTACCTGTCTTTGAAGAAAACCTTTCAAAATCTTCTGTTTTGGCCAAAATTTCAGAGTCCTAGTTGGATCAGGACTCTTCTTCAAGAGTCCAGTCGGATCAGGACTCTTCTTCAGAGTTTCAATTGGATTGGGACTCTAATCTTTTATAGCTATTTTTATCTATTTTCAATCAAATCTTTCAAAATGAGTCAGAAACTCAGATTTTCAGTCAAAACAGGACTCTGTTTAGAGAGTCCTAGTTGGACTAGGACTCTGATCCTGATTTCAATTTTGAGATAAATCTTTCAGAAATCTTTCAATCTACCAAAACTATTACACTTTTTCAAAATTCTGAGATTTTATCTCAGAGTCCTGATCAAATCAGGACTCTACCCCAGAGTCCTGATCAAAGTAGGACTCTATCCAAAATTGATTTTCTCACTTCATTTTCAATGGTTTTCAAAAGCTTTGCTTAAAATTCATCATCTGCTTACCAGAAAAACCAAAATTCTTAGAGTTCTGATTGAATCAGGACACTTTCTCAGAGTCCTAATTAGATCAGGACTCTGAACCAAAACTTCAATTTCATCCTGTTTTCACTTGTTTTTTAAAATTCTCTCATTTGTTTTCTCAGAAAATCCAAAAATCTGAGAGTCCTAGTTCAATTAGGACTCTGTCCTCAGAGTCTCAGTTGAATCAGAACTCTGTTTTATTCCAATATTCGTTATTGTTTTCACTGTTTTGACAAGTTCTTTCATTTGTTTTTCAGAAAAATACCAAAAAATCTAGAGTTTCAGTCCGATCAGGACTCTGTCCCAGAGTCTTAGTCCAGTCAGGAGTCTATTTTTATTCCATTTTCATTTATTTCCATCTGTTTTCAAAAATTAGGTCATTTTGTAGAGTCCAGTTAATTCATGACTCTATTTCAGAGTCCTGATTGAGTTAGGAGTCTAACCCTGACAGTATTTTCTGACTTATTTCATCATTTTTAATAAAATCTTTTCAGAAACTCCTTCATTTGGCTTTTAAAACCCAAAATCTCAGAGTCCTATAAATCCAGGACTCTAGCTCAGAGTTCCAGTTCGCTTAGAACTCTATTTTCAAAACTTTGAATTTCAACTATTGATTTTAACCCTTTTTTAAAGCCATTTTTAGTATTTATTTCAAGTTTTTCAAAACTTCGATGTGGGTCCCACCCCATTGGCGTCGTATCTAGAGGAGTTCTGACTCAGTCAAGACTTTGTACCATTTTAAAACTTTCAATCTCAAAGTCTACTTTTGAATCTCTTTTGAAAAACCTCTCATTTTCAAGTTTTAAAATCATTTTTGAAAATTCAAGTGGGGCCCACTCGGGGTGGCGCCACATTTGAAGAAGTCAAGGTTAGACTAGGGTTAGTCATTGTCCTAGTTAGGTTAGGGGTTTAGAGGAGTCAAAATCAATTTTGAAAATCCATTTTATTTAAGTTTTAAACCATTGGTTTTTAAAGGTTTTAAATTCAAGTTTTTAAAACCAAATGTGGGTCCATACTAGGTGGTGTCACATTTGGACTTTCTAGGGTTTAATTAGGTGTTAATAAGGGATTAATTAGAGTCCATTTAGGTTAGAATTCTCTAAAAAAATCGTCCTCCCCATGTGGTTTATCAAAAACAATTAAAAAGTGTCCAAAAAATCAAAACTCTTCCTAAACAAATCCAAAAAAAAAAAATCTATAAATAGGGGACCTAAAGGGGGTCAAAGGGAGCTCTTTTTCTCTCAAATTTTCGTGGCTTCTCTCTCCTCTCCAGCACCTCCACCTTCCTCTATTGCAGCTGCAGCCCCAAGGTGAGTTTATTTAATATTATTTTATTATTATTTTATTAGTTTTTTATGATGTTTTAATAGATTTCACCATGGAAACTCTTGTGTTCATGGATTTAACCATGGATTTCATCCAAGAACCCCAAAATCGACCCAAGAAGATGATCTAACTCAGTTTGAGGGTGATTTCAAGGATTCTAATCCATTAGAATCGATGAGAGGTACGTTTTTCATGTTCTTAACCGACGAAACGTGAGATTTACCCGTTAAATGGGTTAAATCCATGATTTCAAAGGTGAAAGCAAATTCCAGTCATGGATTCCCTGTATTTTATTTATTTATTTGCTTATTCATGTTTATTACACGTTCTCCAGCATAAAAATCAATTTTATTTTACTGTTTTGGTATTTTCTTTATTGTTTTCATTGATTAATGCATGCTTTATTAGGTTTTATCAAATTTCTGTGTGTTTTAAGCTTAGATCAGAAAAGAGCTTGTTATTTCGTATTGAAATATTCACTGTTAATTGCTGATTTTTTTATATGTGATACATAGATGTGTAAATGAACTACTGTAAAAAAATCAGAGGTTTTGGGATTCGGAAACTCTGTCAGAAAAATCAGACATCAAATCGGGATTTTCAAGCTTTAAAATAGTTGTTAAAATTAAAAGGGTAACTTGCTGTTATGTTATTTTCCTCATCCGATATCCAATTTGAGATCCGTAAAATGCAGTGGATTCATGTTGAAATGATCTATTTACTGTGAAATGTTGGTAATTTTTGGCCTCTTTTTATTATTTTTCCTTTGACAGAAAGTCTGATTTTAAATTTAAAACTTGTTAGGGTTTACCAAAACCCTAATCAGACTTGTAATGACCATAGATCTCAAACCACAGATCTGATTCATAATCTGTAAAAAAGGAGCTTTACTATTTTTCTGTCTACTATTCACTGCTAAAATTTCAGAAATGTTTAATTAATTTTTCTATTTATTTCTGTATTTTCAATCCTAAGTAGCGGTTTTAACCTTTGTTAGATTTGTTATATTTTAGTTCAGATTGCTGGAGAGGTTTCTCCCTAACCGGAGATGATTTCTCCAATCTGTAAATTGGTAAATCTCTGTTTTTCTTTCTAGTTTATCTCTGTAAAAATTCAGAAGTTTTATGGAGGATTGACCACTGATTCGGGTCTAAATCTGAAACTGGTTTGTGACTTAGGTTAAAAATAGCATATTTTAGGGTTTTAATGCAATTTTTGGATTAAAATAATGTCAAAAAATTATTTTTATGATTTCAATTTGACTTCAGAGACATAACAAGTGAAGGTACCAATTTTTATGAAATTTGGAATCCGTTTGATGCCTAAATTGATCAAATTGCAAAACAGGGCCCCGTAGGATCCCGAAACACTGCCAAAATCACAATTTTTGTGATATTTCTTGATTTTTGTGCATAAGTGTGTGTTTAGGGTTTGTTCATGTTTATAATCATACTAGGTCATTTCATGTTTGATTTTATATTTATTTCAATCATAAATCCCAAGTTTTTACCAAAATCTATTTCAGAAAACCCTGATTTCAAGGCCATAGTCTTGCTATCAGGGGCATTTTGGTCATTTGACCTAAATTTCGAAATCATAAACCCTAAATTTCATATTTTTAATCATGTCATATCATGTTTGAGTTAATTTATCATTATTTTTATTTCAAAAGTTGTATTTTACAAAATATCTTTCTAAAAACCCTCGTTTCAAGGCCATAGTCTTTCTATCAGGGGTATTTTGGTTATTTTGACACCAATTTCGAAATTCCAAATTCCATTTTCATATTTATTCCATCTTATTTCATATTTTATTAAGTTTATATAAGAGAATCATATGGAAAATGGCTTATATCTAGCAAAATCCAGTAATTTCTATATATTACTGGATAAATCTAGAAAAGCCAACATATCTTCACTGACAAATTTTTCTAGTTTTGCAGAAACATTGAAGACTTTATTTTCCTTTATTTCTTGTATTTAAATTTGATTAGTAATGTAAATTATAATTAATTTTGGAATAAGAATTTCAATTCCTGCATAGAATAGGATGCATTGCATATAGTTTTAAACTTTGATATATAACTGCTATGTATGCCAATTCATGCATATTTTTGCCAATTCACTATGGTCTACACGAATAGCACGTGCACTAGCTCTTATGGAGTTGACAAACTCGGTGGAATTTGTATTTATGGCCACAGTCAGAATACAAATGAGACCCAGATTTGTAATCTTCGTATTAGCCACATTCAGCCTACACTCTTAGGCTAACTTCAAAATGCACTGCATTTCTCAAAAAATACAAAAGGATTTTCTCAATTCCTCAAAACCATGTCTTTCAAATCCATATTCATTCATTTCATTCATTTGCAAATTCCAATTTCAATTCAGAGAAATCGATTTTCTCAAAATTTTCTAAGTCTTACTCAGAAATCGATTTTCTCAAAAACATTGAGTTTTCAAAGGATATTTCAACTATTTCCCAAGTTCAAAATTCAATTTTCCAAGTTATATACTCAATTTCAAAGTTTGAATTCAGAGAAATCAAGTTTTTCCAAAGTTATTCCAAATTTCTCAAAATCGATTTTCATAAAACACTTGAATTCTTCAGAAATCGATTTTCACTTTCCTCAGAAATATTCTCTCACTAAGTTCATGATTTTCCAAGTGTTATCTTTTCCAAGAATTCTCTAAGTATTTCAAATCTCAAAGAAAACATCATGTTTTCAAACCTGCATTTTCAGAAATTCATAGCACATGCCTGATTCTTTGTGCATTTAGGAAAGAGAATATGATTTAGACAAGTTGAGCAAAATTAAGCATACAATTGATCCTTGGTTCAATTACCCCTGATAAAGGCGCCAGGAACGGTTGAACCTCGTACCGACAGGCGAGTCCCATTCTTCGGAATTATCTCGCATTTTAAAACGGAGGCGAGTTATTTTCAAAATCTTTTTCAAAGGTCAGTTTGACTCGCAAAAGTAAAAATTTTGCGATGATAACAGGTTTGGCGACCGTGATGGGACCTGTCTTCGCCTGATCAATCTAATGCTTTGCTTAGTTCAAATTGTCAAAATCGTGTTCCATGGAATGTCAACTTTTACTTTATAATATCATGTGAACCTAGGAGCCTAGACTTGAACCTAGCTGACATGGACTGCATGTAGACTAAGTATGGTTTGGTAGGACCATATTGAGGAGGAAATTATTCATGCTCACATAGACTTAGGTCTAATACAACCCTCCTTAATCTAGGAACTGTATGAAAATAATGCTTGCTTCTTCAAATTTTTCAAAAATCTATCTCTTTAGGACTTAGAGCCTTCTATTTGCTTGCATGTGCTCATATTTTTTAAAAACCACCCCACCTATATTGTCCCGGTCTTCACGTTGTTGGGCTCTCTTCCAGAACCATAGTTCGGGACAGAGCCTCACAACTGGGCCACCTATTTGGGTTAACACCCCCTGCCACGTACCAAGGGCCATAGTCCAATGTATATCGGCAGGTGCTCAAGGATGTTGGAAAACTTGAACCTAGAACCAGAGAAATTGATTTTATGCCACGTACATCGAGCCTTGGCTTGAGTATATCGGCATAGCATGGTTGGACACAGTTGATCTGAACCTTAGAGTTAGGATTAAGGTCCTACAGCTACTTCAAAAGTTTGTGCATCTAGAGTCAGCTTTTAGGGAATGATGTATGTGCATACTTGTCTGTGCAAGATGTGATTAAATGTGATGTAGTCATTTCTTTTCCATATTTTCCCAATTTTACAAAATACTGGATGATTTTTCAGAAATCCCCAATCTATTTCCATATATTGTCCATGTTTTAAACCTTGGACGATTTTTTAAATACTTCATTTTCCAATTTATGAAGTATTTCTTCATATTTCATCAAACCCTAGACAATTTTCATAAAATTCCTCTATTTCCTTCAAAACTCCAGATGATTTCCATCCTTTCGTTCTTCTGGATCTCGAATTTCCTACTTCATTTTATCCTGCCTGCATTTTTTTCAAAATCCTCTTATTTCCCTAAGTCTTATTCCAATTTTTTTTTGTCTTCCAGTCTGATGGCATCCAGTCAACTCGATTCAGTCTTTCCTGAGGGTCACATCTCCTACGAGGTGCGACAAAGTCTTCCTGAACATCGAGTCCTCAGCACCAGATCCTTCATTCCCCGGTGGTATTATTCCTGGCTCAAGAACTTCTCTCGTATGTTTCCGGACCATTTGGACGGTTGTGGGTTAGAACTGGCGTCCGCAGTGGGAAAGCAGACAATCAACGACAATTTGATCCATGCACTAGCAGAACGATGGAATCCGAGCACTTCTACTTTCTGGTTCCCATGGGGCGAGATGACAGTACTGATAGATGAATTTTCAGAAATCATGGGATTACCCGAGCCAGCCGGTCAGCCTGGAGATCCGTTGGAAAAACAGTTCTTAATCAATGTCAAGGGACTGAACCCTAAAGATGCTTTAGCTCGCATGACAGGACGCAAGTCCTGTCCCTTGATCGAAGAGGATGGAAATGAATATGTGAGCTTGATCGAGATCTATCGACAGTATGAGACATTTGTGGAAGTCAGTTCTTTATCTCGAACAGCCCGAGAGAGAATCCAGCATGCGATGGTCTTATGCATTGTGGGATTAGCTCTCTTTCCAAATGGACGGAATTATATGGATATCAGGATAGTTCAACTTCTGCGAAGGTAGGGGAGTCGACAGACCAGCCGCCTCTCTATAGCCATGGCTGCACTCGCCTTTCTATACCGAGGGTTGACCCGTTTCACACTCGGAGAATCAATTCTAGTCGAAGGGTGCACTTACGCATTGCAATCTTGGTTCCTTCGGCATGTGCCAGCCCGAGCCAGTTCATTCCGATACAATGGTGAAAAACTTCTGCCAGTTGCGCGATACCGGTTCTTGATCGATAACCTTCAAGAGGAAGAAGTCGTATGGGACTACTTTGATCGTCAGGAGTCACCTCCCAGATATACCTATGCATACGACAAGCGATTCAGGCTACTTGGCCCATTCTTCTGCGCATACTACCATCCAGAGCGGTGTGTCAGGCAATTATCTCAAAGACAAAAGCGCATAGAAATTTGCCCACTATCAAGGATCTTGCCAGAGTTCGATCTAACATCAGATTAGTGGTCCGGAGCATACCATTCTGCCAGACATGGCTGGGATTCTTTTGTTACTCTCACTATTTTTCCTGGTCCTAGAGTGTCTTCTGATTATCAAGAGTGATGGAAAATTATTCGCCCCCCTCCCCTCTGTCAAGTGTATTATTAAAATCATATTTTCAATAAAATTCCTTTAATCTTCATTTCACCTTGGTTTGACGACCTCGCTTAGGTAACAAGGCATATTTTTAGTTGTTTGTTCTTTTGCAAAGGAATGGCAACGCAATTGTCGTAATCCCAGCGACGACTCAATCCCTAGTAATGGGATAATTCTTTCAATTGTCTACCAAAATTCTCAGCAAATATTTTTCAATCAAATTTCTTTCAAAATCCTAACCATCAGTTCTGCCTTGCAGAGAGCGTTAATAACATTCAAAAGAGCATTCGTGATACTCAGTAGTTCAGACAAGGTCTGGAAAGAAAATTGCCTCAGTCGAAGGTATTGCATATCCAACAGCTTCAGAAGAATAAATGGACTCACCTCGATCAATCCAAAATCAGAGTCAGCAAGCGGATGATGGCATCAATCTCCAAATGTATGTCATGTTCAAAGAGATGATGACCAAAATGCTGACAGAACAAGCTGAACCTAGTACAGAAAAGATCCAGGTCAAGCAGAAGGCAAAAGGCCAGGCAGTCAAGAAAGTTCTGAAGCTATCCAAGAAACATATCCCACAGGAAGATACATCTTATGAATCAGGATCGGTAGGTGACACCGATGAAGAGTATGAAGTACAGCAAGCACTTCAAAGATCCCCTCATAGACAAGGGACAACCTATAAATTGAAAAATCAAGCAATGGATGATCCAGTCCAAATACAGCTGAAGGAAATGGTAAAGAAGATTAAAGATTTGCAAGCTCGCGACAAGGGCAAGGAGGTCTTCAGGAGCAAAGATTTCTACAAGAGCATCACCCTCGTCAGGAATAATCAAGATTCAAAGAAGAAGATGAATTCTGCCTTCTTCGTCAATGCCAACCACGATGGGTGCAAAGATAACAAAGGCAATCATACAAGTCAGAAAGAGAAATCTTTAAAGCAGAGTGGAAAATTGAGTCAACAGAAAGAAAAGATAAAGTGGGATGGCTGGGGTTGCGATCGCCAGTTTACTCCTCCCGAGCAGTCTCTCGATGAAATCCTTGAATATATGTTGGCCAAGGAATTGGTAAAGCTTCCAAGAGTCACAAATCCTCCCACAGTCTTGGGAAGATTCATGGACCAGTTCTGCGAATTTCATAGGGCAGTAGGACATGATACCGACCACTGTTTCGTCTTCAAGAACATTGTCCAAGATTATATCGACAAAAATTTCTTCGTTGAGAATAAAAAAGAATACCAGTCGACTGTCTTATCCAAGTCTCAGCAAAAATCAAGCACTCGACAAGAGGTGCAGCGTGATGATCCGAACCAGGATCGCAAGAGGGCCCCATTGGATCAAATATTCGAGACTTTTCTAGAATACATGTTGGCAAAAGACACAGTCGGATCTCTGAAGGCTCACTCCACAGTTTTCACCAATCCCACCAAAAATAGCAATGGACAAAGCAAAAGCGGAGGTAGAAAAAATCATACTGGAGGCTCAGGAAACCCAAACCCAGAGAGAAATGACCTCGCAAGTCGAAAGGATAAAATGGACAAGCAAAATGACAACTCTTCCTCAAGTGTCCAATTAGAATTAAAACTCCAAGGGAGACCAAAGCATGACGGTTGGGGATACGATCGTAATTTTACTCCCTTAGAACAACCGCTCAAGCAAGTTCGGGAATATATGATAACCAAAGGGATGGTTAGACTCCCCAAGATAGCGGATCCTCCTGTAACCCTGGGAAGGTTTAAAGATCAGTTCTGCCAGTTTCATCGGGCAATGGGTCACGATACCGAGCACTGCTTTGTCTTTAAAAATATTGTCCAAGACTGCATTGACAAGAATCTCCTTGTTGAAGATGAAAAGGAGAACCAATCATCCTGATCATGCTTTTCCTCAATCATTCAAGAAATTGACAACACTAGCGCCTTCCCAATTTCTCATCTCACTTTTATTATTTTAAAGGGATGATGCAATACCGTTTGTCTTTCCTTGAGTTGTCACTTTCCTTCAATATATCAATAAAGTTGTCTATTTTTCCCGCAAGCTCGGTGCCATTTTTATTCTCCTTCTCTGCAAAATGTTTTTTCAGGAGGAATGATCCTCTTCAGAGTCTCTGAATTAATCAAAAGTCAGAAAGCATTCTTCAAATATCAATTACTTATCCTTTCATCCAACCTCTCACTCCCCAGTTATACTGGGGCATTATTTTGAAAATTGGCTTCAAAATTTCCTGTATGCAGGCAGGATCAAACAAATCTCTTATTTTGCACACATGTGCACCCATTTGCAGTTGCATGCATTCATCTGCATCAATTTGCATCGAACTACCCATTCAGGATAACGGATAAATCCTGAGGCCCCGACAGTTGTCCAAGTCGTCGCGAGGATGAAGACTGAAAATCTTTTATCAAAATCAATTAGTAATTCTTCAAAAAACCAGTGTTCATGCTGGTAATTTTTCAAAAATCCAGTGTTCGTGATGGTAAATTTCTAAAACCCAGAGTTCGTGCTGGTAATTTTTCAAAAACCCAGTGTTCGTGCTGGTATTTTTTTTCAAAAACCTAGTATTTGTACTGGTAATTTTTTAAAACATAATGCTTGTATTGGTACATTTTTGAAATCCGGTGTTTGCACTGGTACACTTTAAGATTCAGTGTCCACATTGATCTAGTTTTCCCTCGGGATTTGAGTTCCGACTCGAATCTTCTTTCCTTCTAGTTGATCTAGTTTTCCTCCGGGATCCGAGTTCCGACTCGAATTTCCTTTCCTTCTAACCGGTTTAGTTTTCCTTCGGGATTTGAGTTCCGACTCGAATCTTCTTTCCTTCTAGTTGATCTAGTTTTCCTCCGGGATTCGAGTTCCGACTCGAATTTCCTTTCCTTCCAACCGGTCTAGTTCTCTCTCGAGATTTGAGTTCTGACTCGAATCTTCTTTCCTTCTAGTTGATCTAGTTTTCCTCCGGGATTCGAGTTCCGACTCAAATTTCCTTTCTTTCCAACCGGTCTAGTTCTCCTTCGGGATTCGAGTTCCGACTCGAATCTTCTTTTCTTCTAGTTAATCTAGTTTTCCTCCGGAATTCGAGTTCCGACTCGAATTTCTTTTCCTTCCAAATTGATCTACCTTTCCTTCAGGATTCGAGTTCCGACTCGAATTTCTTTTCCTTCAACAATGGATTTAGTTTTCCTTCAAAGATTCGGGTTCCGACCCGAGTTTTCTTTTCCTTTTAAATTGGTCTAGAAGATCCGAATTCCGACCCGAACCCTCTTTCAAAATCCAATTCATCTAGTTTTTCCTTAAAGACTTGAATTCCGATTCGAATCTTTCTTCAAGAGCCCAGTTTAACACCTGGTCCATTCAAAGCTCACAAGTTGAATCCTTCCTTCTTAAACTATGGTCCCTAGGTTAAATCTCTAGGGAATTGATCGTTCTTAGGCTAAATCCCTACAGAACCCATGTCGTTCCAAGTGAACCAATGCCGTTCTCAATCAAACCCATGTCGTTCCCAATGAATCAATGTCGTTCTCAACTGAAGCAATGCCATTCTTAGGCTGAATCCCTACAGAACCCATGTCGTTTCCAGTAAACCAATTCACAATTTTGACCTCCAGGTTATCTAATTTCCAATTTCCAATTTTTAAACTTCCAATTTCCAATTTCCAATTTCCAATTTCCAATTTCCAATTTCCAATTTCCAATTTCCAATTTCCAATTTCCAATTTCCAATTTCCAATTTCCAATTTCCAATTTCCAATTTCCAATTTCCAATTTTTAAACTTCCAATTTCTGATTTCCAATTTTTAAACTTCCAATTTCCAATTTCCAATTTCCAATTTCCAATTTTTAAATTTCCAATTTTTAAATCTCCAATTTTTAAAGCTTCCAATTTCCAATTTCCAATTTCCAATTTCCAATTTCCAATTTCCAATTTCCAATTTCCAATCTCCAATTTCTAATTTTCGACTCCCAATTCTCTATTTCAACCTTCGGGTCACTCAAATTCTAATTTCGACCTTCGGATCATTTAAATCCTCAACTTCGACCTTCGGGTTATTCAATTTTTCAATCTCAACCTTTGATTTCCCATTTCAATCCTTTGTGTCGTTCGACTCCCAATTTTGACCTTCGGGTCATGTAATTCTCAAATCTTGACCTTCGGATCATTCAATTTGATCAATCAGGCCTCTGGGCCGCCCACTCTATCAGATTCTCAATTCAAGCCTTCGGGTTACAATCTTACCAACATTAGTCATGCTCCTACCTTCGGTTTACAACTTCATCAATACCTATCACTTTCCAAGCCTTCGGGTTATAACTTCATTAATGTCAATCATTTTCAAATCAACAAATCCTGCTTTCGAGCTGGTCGATCAATAAATCCTGCTTTCGAGCTGGTCGGTCAACAAATCCTGCTTTCGAGCTGGTCGGTCATTAAATCCTGCTTTCGAGCTGGTCGGTCAACAAATCCTGCTTTCAAGCTGGTCGGTCAAATTAAATCCTGCTTTCGAGCTGGTCGGTCAACAAATCCTGCTTTCGAGCTGGTCGGTCAAATTAAATCCTGCTTTCGAGCTGGTCGGTCAACAAATCCTGCTTTTGAGCTGGTCGGTCAAATTAAATCCTGCTTTCGAGCTGGTCGGTCAACAAATCCTGCTTTCGAGCTGGTAAGTCAAAACAAATCCTGCTTTCAAGCTGGTCGGTCAACAAATCCTGCTTTCGAGCTGGTCGGTCATTAAATCCTGCTTTCGAGCTGGTCGGTCAACAAATCCTACTTTCGAGCTGGTCGGTCAAATCAAATCCTGCTTTCGAGCTGGTCGGTCAACAAATCCTGCTTTCAAGCTGGTAAATCAAAACCAAACCTAACCTTCGAGTTGATCTCTTACTAAGTCTTTTCAGAATTCAGTTTAGTCATGGATGTGTTGCGTTGTGCTTCAAGTGCTCGCTTTCACAAAAAGATTTCAAGAAATTTTTGTCAATTTGGCATTAAATATTTGTTGATTTCAAAAACCTTATTGCACACAAATTTGTTACTTCAAAATACCTCCAGTATTACTCCCGAAAGGACAAAGCTTTTGCGAAAAAGGATTCAAAATTCAAAATCTTTCTATTGGCCAACCAAAAGGATGAAGAATAATTTCTGCGATATGGCCAGCAAAGAATATTCAATGTTGTTGCAAAGCCATGAGTGATTAATATTGATCGCAGTCAATGGCACACTCTTAAAGATCATTCTTGAAAAATGAAGCAGTCGAAATATCCTGGGTGATACAGAAAAATCCATACAATCTCCATATCTCCTCAATCACCTAAGCTGCAATTAAATATCTGCAAAAGGGATCTCTCAATTGTCGTCAAGATGAAGGCGAATTAAGTGAGTAGACCCCCGGGGCCAAAGAAGATTTGGATCATCTCCAAGATGACGGAGTTTGTGACGGATCCTTCCAGGGAAAGTCCAAAGCATTGTCGAGATGAAGGCATATGCGATGAACCTCCCGACAATCCCTAAAAGGTATTTAATTTCTGCTATCACCAAGAGACTTCTAACCAAAGAGTTAATAACTATCAAGATAATCCCTGAGAGAAAAGAAGGATCAGAACATCTCTGAGATGAAGGAGTTTGTGACGTACCCTTCCAAAAAAGAAAAGAGAGAAGTCAGGACATCTCCAAAATGAAGGATGATGTAATTCCCAAAAAGTCCAAGAGAGCTCCAATTCTGTTAAAAAGAGAGTGCAGAAAGATCATCATGAGAAAAGAATCCCAGGATATCAGACTGCTAAATCTACCAAGAATCTTCTTTAATTTTGTGAAATTCTTCTATCAATATTCTTTCACCAATAGCTCTCGCAATATCAAGAATACTTTCTTTTCCGTCCATATCAAGGAAATTGATAGCTTCCTTGAAAGAAAGCCAATCGCAGGCAATTTGAATTCGAATCTTGATTCAACGGAATTAAGCCCAGTCGGAGGTAATACTTTCGGTAGATAAGAAGGAATATTTTTGCACCAATGGGCATCACTGTCAATCATTTTAAATCAACAACAATTTTTCAACATTTTGACAATATTTTCTAGCTATCCTGGCATGAATCGAGAGTTTGAGGTTCATCTTTGGCGCATCCTGACACCATCCCTTTTAGGACTTGATAACGGGAGTTTTCAAGATTCCTTCCCTTCTTTGGTATAATCTGAGCGCACGGGCTCTCAGATTTGCACACTTCCCTATGTCCCCACTGTCCCACCATAGACAGTCCAATTTCGGCTTGAGGTTAAGCCACCAATTCCAGCAAAAGGCAATTTCAAAAGTTACTTAGTCTCAGCAATGAGGCGCCCAAAATCAAATCCCTTTTCGAACTTTAGGGACCCCAATTTCATCCTTTTGCAAAACCCCTATTGGATTTATTGTGCAAAATCCGAAGGTTCCATCATGGTCTCTTCTTTCGAGGATTCCGTTCATTTTTGCCCGATCAGGTTAAGGGTATAAACCTGAGCCTCCTTTGATGAGGTATTTCGTTGCCCGATCAGGTTAAGGGTATAAACCTGAGCCTCCTTTGATGAGGTATTTCATTGTCCGATCAGGTTAAGGGTATAAACTTGAGCCTCCTTTGATGAGGTATTTCATTGCCCGATCAGGTTAAGGGTATAAACCTGAGCCTCCTTTGATGAGGTATTTCATTTTCCTTCCAATCAGGATAAGGGTACAAACCTGAGCTTCCTCTGAGGAGGTATTTCATTTCCCAATCAGGTTAAGGGTTAAACCTGAGCCTCATTCTGATGAGGTATTTCGTCGCCCGGTTAGGTTAAGGGTCAAACCTGTGCTTCGTTTCTACACGAGGTATTTCTCGTCCCATCCAGGTTAAGGGAAAAAACTGAATCTCACTTCTTTTTGAAGTAAAATTTTCTCCTTATTCTCCATTTCATATCTACCATCATCACTTGGATTAATTCTTTCATACCCAGTTAGATTCATCTAACTGGGGCATTTTTATAATCCAAATTTGGTGTGTTTTCTTTGCCACTAAGCTCGACTTTCAACCGGCTTAGCAGCAAAGAGGGGCATCTGTAAACACCCCAAATTTTCACCCTCATCTAGTGTTTATATTTCATATATCATCGCAATATCATTTCATCCATTTGACATGTCATTTCACTGCATTGCATGGCATTGCATGTCATTACATCTCATTTTCGAGATCCAATACTACTGTTTTTAAAATATTTAATCCAAATTCGAGTTTTTAAAAGGTTTTCTTTCAAAAATCAATTTCAAAACCTGGGTTTTTATTCAACATTCTGTCATTTTCCAACCCCAGGACTTTATATTTCGAAATATTTTCTCAGAAAACAATCTGGATTTGTTTTAAACTCAATTTTCAACCGATTTCAATTCTCAGATGAGACCCATTTAAGTGGTGTCGCTTTTGGATTCCTTTACTTTACAAAAATCTCCAAAAATTTCAGAGTCCTAGTTGAATCAGGACTCTTTTTCCAGAGTCTAGTCGGATCAAAACTCTACTTTTCACTACCTTTTTACTTGTCTTTGAAGAAAACCTTTCAAAATCTTGTGTTTTGGCCCAAATTTCAGAGTCCTAGTTGGATCAGGACTCTTCTTCAAGAGTCCAGTTGGATCAGGACTCTTCTTCAGAGTTTCAATTGGATTGGGACTCTAATCTTTTATAGCTATTTTTATCTATTTTCAATCAAATCTTTCAAAATGAGTCAGAAACTCAGATTTTCAGTCAAAACAGGACTCTGTTTAGAGAGTCCTAGTTGGACTAGGACTTTGATCCTGATTTCAATTTTGAGATAAATCTTTCAGAAATCTTTCAATCTACCAAAACTATTACACTTTTTCAAAATTCTGAGATTTTATCTCAGAGTCCTGATCAAATCAGGACTTTACCCCAGAGTCCTGATCGAAGTAGGACTCTATCCAAAATTGATTTTCTCACTTCATTTTCACTGGTTTTCAAAAGCTTTGCTTAAAATTCATCATCTGCTTACCAGAAAAACCAAAATTCTTAGAGTTCTGATTGAATCAGGACTCTTTCTCAGAGTCCTAATTAGATCAGGACTCTGAACCAAAACTTCAATTTCATCCTGTTTTCCCTTGTTTTTCAAAATTCTCTCATTTGTTTTCTCAGAAAATCCAAAAATCTGAGAGTCCTAGTTCAATCAGGACTCTGTCCTCAGAGTCTCAGTTGAATCAGAACTCTGTTTTATTCCAATATTCGTTATTGTTTTAACTGTTTTGATAAGTTCTTTCATTTGTTTTTCAGAAAAATACCAAAAAATCTAGAGTTTCAGTCCGATCAGGACTCTGTCCCAGAGTCCTAGTCCAGTCAGGAGTCTGTTTTGAAGTCTGTTTTTATTCCATTTTCATTTATTTTCATCTGTTTTCAAAAATTAGGTCATTTTATAGAGTCCAGTTAATTCATGACTCTATTTCAGAGTCCTGATTGAGTTAGGAGTCTAACCCTAACAGTATTTTCTGACTTATTTCATCATTTTTGATAAAATCTTTTCAGAAACACCTTCATTTGGCTTTTAAAACCCAAAATCTCAGAGTCCTATAAATCCAGGACTCTAGCCCAGAGTTCCAGTTCGCTTAGAACTCTATTTTCAAAACTTTGAATTTCAACTGTTGATTTTAACCCTTTTTTTAAGCCATTTTTAGTATTTATTTCAAGTTTTTCAAAACTTTGATGTGGGGCCCACCCCATTGGCGTCGTATCTAGAGGAGTTCTGACTCAGTCAAGACTCTGTACCATTTCAAAACTTTCAATCTCAAAGTCTACTTTTGAATCTCTTTTGAAAAACCTCTCATTTTCAAGTTTTAAAATCGTTTTTGAAAATTCAAGTGGGGCCCACTCGAGGTGGCGCCACATTTAAAGAAGTCAAGGTTAGACTAGGGTTAGTCATTGTCCTAGTTAGGTTAGGGGTTTAGAGGAGTCAAAATCAATTTTGAAAATCCATTTTATTTAAGTTTTAAACCATTGGTTTTTAAAGGTTTTAAATTCAAGTTTTTAAAACCAAATATGGGTCCATACTAGGTGGTGCCACATTTGGACTTTCTAGGGTTTAATTAGGTGTTAATCAGGGATTAATTAGAGTCCATTTATGTTAGAATTCTCTAAAAAAATTGTCCTCCCCATGTGGTTTATCAAAAACAATTAAAAAGAGTCCAAAAAATCAAAACTTTTCCTAAACAAATCCAAAAAAAAAAAAATCTATAAATAGGGGACCTAAAGGGGGTCAAAGGGAGCTCTTTTTCTCTCATTTTTTCATGGATTCTCTCTCCTCTCCAGCACCTCCACCTTCCTCCATTGCAGCTTCAGCCCCAAGGTGAGTTTATTTAATATTATTTTATTATTATTTTATTAGTTTTTTATGATTTTTCAATAGATTTCACCATGGAAACTCTTGTGTTCATGGATTTAACCATGGATTTCATCCAAGAACCCCAAAATTGACCCAAGAAGATGATCTAACTCAGTTTGAGGGTGATTTCAAGGATTCTAATCCATTAGAATCGATGAGAGGTACGTTTTTCATGTTCTTAACCGACGAAACGTGAGATTTACCCGTTAAATGGGTTAAATCCATGATTTCAAAGGTGAAAGCAAATTCCAGCCATGGATTCCCTGTATTTTATTTATTTATTTGTTTATTCATCTTTATTACACGTTCTCCAGCATAGAAATCAATTTTATTTTACTGTTTTGGTATTTTCTTTATTGTTTTCATTGATTAATGCATGCTTTATTAGGTTTTATCAAATTTCTGTGTGTTTTAAGCTTAGATCAGAAAAGAGCTTGTTATTTCGTATTGAAATATTCACTGTTAATTGCTGATTTTTTTATATGTGATACATGGATGTGTAAATGAACTACTGTAAAAAAATCAAAGGTTTTGCGATTCGAAAACCCTGTCAGAAAAATCAAACATCAAATCGGAATTTTCAAGCTTTAAAATCGTTGTTAAAATCAAAAGGGTAACTTGCTGTTATGTTATTTTCCTCATCCGATATCCGATTTGAGATCCATAAAATGATGTGGATTCATGTTGAGATGATCTATTTACTGTGAAATTTTGGTAATTTTGGCCTCTTTTAATTTTTTGCCTCTGACAGAAAGTCTGATTTTAAATTTAAAACTCGTTAGGGTTTACCAAAACCCTAATAAGACTTGTAATGACCATAGATCTCAAACCACAGATCCGATTCATAATCTGTAAAAAAGGAGCTTCATTATTTTTCTGTCTAATATTCACTACTAAAATTTCAGAAATTTTTGATTAAGTTTTCTTTTTATTTCTGTATTTTCAATCCTAAGTAGCGGTTTTAACCCTTGTTAGATTTGTTATATTTTAGTTCAGATTGCTGGAAGGGTTTCTCCCTAACCGGAGATGATGTTTCTGATCTGTAAATTGGGAAATCTCTGTTTTTCTTCCTAGTTTATTTCTGTAAAAATTCAGAAGTTTTTATGGAGGATTGACCACTGATTCGGGTCTAACTCTGAAACTGGTTTGTGACTTATGGCCATAGTCAAAATACGAATGAGACCTAGATTTGTAATCTTCGTATTAGCCACATTCAGCCTACACTCTTAGGCTAACTTCAAAATGCACTGCATTTCTCAAAAAATACAAAAGGATTTTCTCAATTCCTCAAAACCATGTCTTTCAAATCCATATTCATTCATTTCATTCATTTGCAAATTCCAATTTAAATTCAGAGAAATCGATTTTCTCAAAATTTTCTAAGTCTTACTCAGAAATCGATTTTCTCAAAAACATTGAGTTTTCAAAAGATATTTCAACTATTTCCCAAGTTCAAAATTTGATTTTCCAAGTTATATACTCAATTTCAAAGTTTGAATTCAGGGAAATCAAGTTTTTCCAAAGTTATTCCAAATTTCTCAGAATCGATTTTCATAAAACACTTGAATTCTTCAGAAATTGATTTTCACTTTCCTCAGAAATATTCTCTCACTAAGTTCATGATTTTCCAAGTGTTATCTTTTCCAAGAATTCTCTAAGTATTTCAAATCTCAAAGCAAACATCATGTTTTCAAACCTGCATTTTCAGAAATTCATAGCACATGCCTGATTCTTTGTGCATTTAGGAAATAGAATATGATTTAGACAAGTTGAGCAAAGTTAAGCATACAATTGATCCTTGGTTCAATTACCCCTGATAAAGGCGCCAGGAACGGTTGAACTTTGTACCGACAGGCGAGTCTCATTCTTCAGAATTATCCCGCATTTTAAAACGGAGGCGAGTTATTTTCAAAATCTTTTTTCAAAGGTCAGTTTGACTCGCAAAAGTAAAAATTTTGCGATGATAATAGGAACCCACAGAAATATTCTTCAGAAAATATCTTGTGGGACCCACAAAATATCCTATGGAAATATCTAGTGGGCCCCACCTCAAAAGAAACCTCTTAGAATTTAAAATAAAGCTAAGGGCAAAACAGGAATGGAAAAATCCTTAAAGGAGGTGGGATTGGGATATAAATAGCCCTCCCCACTCTCTCTCTTCTTATAATTTTGACCCCCCTCTCTCTCTTGCCTCCTCTCTCTCTCCTAAACCTCCCCTAGTAAGCCCAAGTGAGTCTGAGCCCACCTGACCTGGCCTGAACCCACCTGACTTGGTCTGAGCCTGCCTGACCTGGTCCTAGCTCACTTGACCTGGGTCTGAACCCACTTGACCTGGTCCAAACCTAATTGACTTGACTTGAACCTAGTTGGGTTGAAAGTCAAAGTCAAAGTCCTTTTTTGTCCAGATTCCGGTTTGGATTTCTGAACCCAGACTTAGCCTACTTGAGCTGAGTTCGAACCTGCTGAACCCAGTTGACTTGGACCTGTTTGGTTCAAACCACTTAGGTTAGTAGCTTGACCTACTCTCCCTCTTTCTCAACTAAGTTAGCTTCATCTGACTTAGTCTGACCTCTCGAAGGAAGGCTCGAAGCCAAAGGAGCAACCCGGAGCCGTTTCTTCCACGATTTGAAGTAAGTTCGCTTCGTTGATCCATCTCTCTCAAGTATTTGATTGTTTATATATAACATATACTTTCTGAAGTAGTATCTTGTTTTAGTTCTTGATTGAGCCCTTTTTGGACACTTCGGTGTTCACCCGCTCGTCTCGTAACTATCGTCGGATATATATGTTCAAATACGCAGTATATGCATTCTTCAAAATGGCATCTCGCCTTAGTTCTTGGTTGAGCCCTTCAGAACACTTCGGTGTTCACCCGCTCGCCTCGTAACTATCGTTGGATGCGGATCTAGGTGTATATCTGTTGATTCTGCCGACGCGTCTTATATCGCACAGGCTATGTAACTTAACTTTGCCATCGCGTCGTATGATGCCAAGGCTCCCTGTTTTCTGCACTTTCGATTACTGCACTTCCGATTATGCATTTACTTACGCCGTCGTGTTGAAAGACACCAAGGCTTCTACTTTCTGCAAATATATATGTAGAATATTTTGTTCTGTTAAACACCCCGAACAATAGTATATGCATTTCTTTACGCCTCCGCTGTATAAACCACAGGCTCCTGCTTATACTACTTATATGACGCGTAAATGAGCGTTCAAATGGAGATCAACTCTAAATCGCCAATATGATTCCCTTACCGCTCCTCGTTCAAGATTCTGCTTGACGAATGAAGCCCTTATTGGAAAGGCTTCGCTTTTTGGCAAAATACTATTTACGTAAAGACTAAGTCAATTACGTATGGCTTGGCTATGGCCCAGGGTTCCTGCAACCTTGATGGATGCAAAGTACGCACAACGGTGCGCATCTATTTCCCGAGTTAAGCGTAGAGATTTCCCGCCAAAGAGGGGAGATGCCGCTGAAATGGATAAAAGAAAATCACGCTTTCTCCGTTAAAGAGAGGAAGTCCTGCTGAAATTTCTGAAGAAGCCAAGAATGACTTAGAAAGAACGTAGCAGGATACTCTGTTATATAGCAGAGTGCTACCCAATTCATGGAATGCCTTCTACAACGTAGAAGGGTTCGTCGCACCACTGCCAATAGAGCAGGGGAGGTGCTGACGGAATGGTTGGCAGAAGAGCTGTCAAAATCAGTTGAAGGGCATAATGATGTCCGTTGATGGAACGATGCCAAAATGGCTCGTATCCCTGTGCCTGCAAAGGCACCTTGCTTGTAAGTGCCGCTGAGTCAGACTAGAGGTTGCGCCTTGGCTAGGTTTGGACTCGTTGCGTAAAAATACACCGAGTAGCCCATCTATTTAGATCGAGTCATATGCATGCTCATTGAGAACGGTTACGCAACCAGACTCGTAAGGGCCGAAGAGCCAGAGTGTGTTGTTTCCACCCGAAGAGGTGTGATGCTCGTGGTGGCCGCAGTGCCAAGAGCGGTGTTCTGCATGCATATGAACAAGACTTAAGGTCGCACATACCCCGCAGTTGAAAATCGTGTTAGGGGTACCCCCTCAGTTAATGACTGTGTTGGGGCGGACTGAATTGGGTCGGGTACATTCTCCCGTAGTGCTGAAGCACGGGCTGCTTGAATGGCATGCTTATATTTGTCTAAGTAATTGTAAGACTGGCAGACCCCTTCAGAAATTATGCTCACTGCGGAATGACAGTGATGGTACAACCTTGAGTGACACGTATTTTACTTTGGACCTGATAGAGTCCACGATGGCCTCAGTCACTCATGGGTTTTGGGGTCGCGGTTATCCTTAAGATCTAAGGATCGAACCCAACTACTGCAAGTAGACGATGCATCCGAATATGGGCCTAGTAGGATTCTCCCAGTTGAAACACACTGCCCTACTATGGATAGGGTCAACAAGCCTCTGAGGTATCTAAAATACATAGAATAATCAACCCCCAGAACGTCGAGTTAATGCCCGGACAATTGCTTCGCCCGCGTACCAAGGGTGAAAGAGGTTAATTATCAAAACAATGCATTATCTTAGGTTCAGCGATGCTTGAATGTATAAGTGGATGACGTTGTTGAGTCAGTCCTGCATAACCTTTGTGAAGGTGTCATGTTCGGTATACGACTGGACCAACTGGGCAAAGACCCGTGTTGTATTCGCACGACTAAGCGAAGCTCGAGGAGTTGTCCTTAGATGCGTGGGATACGGATGTGCCAAGTATGAAGACTTGAGCTAGACATCCCTTTTAGACCCAGAAGAGGTCAAGGCTAAGTTGTGGAGACTTGAGCAGATGTTCAATTCATAGCTCTGAGGAGGCGCTTGCGATATACGCTAAGTCTTGGAGGCTTGAGCGTCGCTATTACGAACTGTGACCCTGAGTGGTCAAACACATTGCTTGAGTATTTGAGTTGTATGGACATATGATTGCATGCTTACCAGACCATCAGTGGTTCTGACCCTGTTTAATGAGGATTTCAGGTGTTGGACCTGCGTTGCGATATGCGGAGCAAGGCGGCATCGAGTTTCAGGGTTTCTCTAGACAGAGTTGTACTGCTTCCTTTTATTGAGCCCATATTGCATATTCGAGCAGTGATGTTGTAATAACCATAGGGTTTCCGATAAAATGGAACACTTCGGTGGACAATGAGTGGCTTGGCCACATACCTGCAATGTGCTCGGGGTTTTCTAAAACCGACGACTCATTATCGTCTGATTCCGTTGCTAAAAGCTTTTCTACGTTCCGTTGCAAAGAAAAAAAAAGAAATTAGTGAAAATTTTCACTTAGCTTTGTTTTGGAAATCCGGGGCGTTACACTTCTGGCAACTTTGGCAGTTTGATATCTGGGTGTTTTCCCATGATGATCCTTTTGCACTCTTTTTGAGTCACTAAACTTTCTCGGGTTTTTAACATCGTCCTTCATTTGGATGTGTCCTGACTTTTCTCTCTTCTTCAGGGAAGGGTACGTCACAAACTCCTTCATCTTGGAGATGTTCTGATCCTTCTTCTTGTCTCAGGTATTATATTGATGGTATTGGCTCAAAAGGGGCTTTAGATGATAGCAGAAATCAAATATCTTTTAGGGTTTGTCGGTAGGTTCATCACACTCAACTTCATCTCGACGGTGATCTGAACTTTCCCTGGAAGGATCCTTCACAAACTCCTTCATCTCGGAGATGGTTCAAATCTTCTTTGGCCCCGGGGGTCTAGCTCGCATATTCGTCTTCATCTTGATGACAGTTGAGAGATCCCTTTTGCAGATATTTGATTGCAACTTTAAATGAATGTGAAGACATGGGTTGAGTGAATTCTTTTTATAGCTCAAGATATTTCCACTGCCTGATTGCCAGAAAGTCATTTTTAAACATGCGCCGTAGCCAAGATCAATATCAATTCGCTTCTGGCTTTTCAACATCATCGAAGATTTCTTTCACTGATCATATCGAGGACATTTCTTACATCCTTTTGGTTGATCAACAGGAAAAGATTTGAATTTTTTCTCTTTTTTGCAAAAAGTTTCACCTTTTTGGAAAGAAAATACTAGAGGTAATCTGAGGAATTTCTTTTGTGTAGTCAGATTTTTAGAATCAACAAACACTTTTAGCAAAGTTTTTACGAATTCTTTGTGAGATAATCGCTCAATATAGATTTTGATGAGACCTTGAGTTGAATCTTTGATTTTGGAAATACATGACGAGCAAATACTGGAACCTTTGAAATACATGACCAGCAGAAGCTGGAACATTTGAAATACATGACCAGTGAAAGCGGGAACGTTTGAAATACATGACCAGAAAAAGTTGGAACGTTTGAAATACATGACCAACAAAAAGCTGGAACGTTTGGAAATACATGACCAACGAGTGTTGGATCTTTTGAAATGCCTGACCAGCGAAAGCTGGAACGTTGGAAATACATGACCAACAAAAAGCTGGAATGTTTGGAAATACATGACCAACGAGTGTTGGATTTTTTGAAATGCCTGACCAACGAAAGCTGGAACGTTTGAAATACCTGACCAGCAAAAAGCTGGAACGTTTTGAAATACATCAAATTTGGAAGTTCAAGTCAGAACTTGATTTGTAGAAGGGAGAGCTTTGATCAGAAGATTGAATTTAGGAAACTACCGGCGCGAGGACCGGATTTTAAAAAATGAGCTCAATATAGGATTAAAAGGTTTGAGAAATGGGTTGTGAAGCTGAGCTAGATTGGAAAGTAAAGTTTCTTGATGAAAATTCTGAATTCAACGGACCATCACATCTTAACTGTATGTGGTCTGCTTTCAGGATTCATCCCCTTATCCTGAATGGAGAAGGAAGGAAAGAAATACCTCGTTAGCAGGAGGCATCAGGTTTATCCCTTAACCTGAAGGGAAAAGAGGGAAAGAAATAAACATGAATCTTGAAATTTTGAAATGGACTAGCCGGAAGGCTGGATTTTGGAAGAAGGTCCTGCCTGACAATTGGGTTTTTTGAAAAAAGAAGAGAGTCCAAGTCGAGACTCGTGTATCTAAAAAGGAAGGTGAAATAAACGGAGAGAACCCGAGTCGGAACCCGGATGTTCAAGATAAAAGATAAGAGAGAGATTTTGAGTTTGGAAAACTCGAAGTCTCGACATAATCAATTGGTCCCAACGTGAGCATTGGATCCAAAAGGAAGTCCTTGTCGGAACTCGAAACTTCAAATGAAAGAAAAGGGAAAGCCCGAGTGGAAACTCGGATCCTATTAAAACAAAGGGTAAAAGAAAAGTTTTGAGTTTTGAAAAAAATTCGAAATTTCGACGCAACGATTGGTTCCAACACGAGCATTGGATCCAAAAGGAAGTCAGAACTCGGATCTTTAAACGAAAATAATAGAAGGAAAAACCCGAGCCGAAACTCGGATCTTCAATATAAGACAAAAGGAATTTTTGATTTGAAAACTTCAAAATTTCGACGAAACGATTGGTTATGTGAGCATTGGATCCAAAAGGAAGTCCTAGTCGGAACTCGGAACTTCAAACAAAATAATAGAGGGAAAAACCCGAGCTGGAACTCGGATCTTCAGAAAATAGAAGGTAAAAGAGAAACCCGAGTTTTGAAAGCTCGAATTTCTAAAGAAATGATTGGTTCCAACGCGAGTATTGGATTCAAAAGGAAGTCCGAGTCGGAACTCAAAACTTCAAACGAAATAATAGAGGAAAAACCCGAGCTGGAACTCGGATCTTCAGAAAATAAAAGAGAAACCCGAGTTTTGAAGACTCGAATTTCTAAAGAAATGATTGGTTCCAACGCGAGCATTGGATCCAAAAAAAGGAGAAGCCCGAGTCGAAACTCGGGTTTTTGACAGAAAGTTTTTAATCAAGATTGAGTTTTTGAAAATTTGCCAGTGCGAGGACCGGATCTAAGATTGAGAATGACCATTTCGGGGACTGAATTTATTTGCATGTGATATGACTGCCCCCTTATCTTGACTGTGGAGGAAATAAAATTTGAAAAGAACCAACGAGGGGAGATAGAAATTGATGGAATAATTGACAAAAAGAGAAGAAACAAGGAAACTTTATGGGAATTATCTTTGTAACGAAATTCTCACAGGTAGCATTGTTGCTCTTATGAGGGGTTTCAGGATTATCCCTTATCCTGAATGGGAAAGGAATAAAATTTTGGCCAAAAAATTAATGAAAGGTTTGATAAAGAATCGACAAAATTTGATAAAGAAATAAAATTGATAAAATTGGATAAAGAAAAAGATTTGGCAGAGATTAATGAAGTTTTAAAAAAGGAAGAAAGACATTCAGGACTATCCCTTGTCCTGAATCAAGAAAGACCTCATAGGATGAGGTTTCAGGTTTATCCCTTAACCTGAAGGGGAGAAAGAAGAAGAAAAAAGAAATACCTCATGGGAAAGAGGCATTAGGTTTATCCCTTAACCTGAAAGGGAAATTTTTGAAATAAGAATAAATAAATAAAATTTAACAAAATTTGATAAAGATGAATAAAACTGATGAGATTGAAAGAGGATTTGATAAGCGAAAAATTGATAAAAGTTTTTTTTAAAAAAGAGTTTGATCCTGCCTGCATGTGGGATCTTTAAAGAATATGAGAACAATCATTTTTTGGAAAGAGGATTAAGTGTGAGAGCTGATCTTTAAAAGGGGATCATTCACGAGAGATCATCAAGAGGGTTAATTTTTTGAAGCAATGATTTGAAAACCTAATTTTTGGAAAATATGATCGACACGAGGGTTGATCTTTGAATGCCCTGGTTCGAAATCAATTTTTAGAAAAATATGATCAACACGAGGGTTGATTTTTGAATGCCATGATTCGAAATCAATTTTTTAGAAAATATGATCAACACGAGGGTTGATCTTTGAATGCAATGATTCAAAATCGATTTTTAGAAAATGTGATCAACACGAGGGTTGATCTTTGAATGCAATGATTCGAAATCAATTTTTAGAAAATATGATCAACACGAGGGTTGATCTTTGAATGCAATGATTCAAAAATAATTTTTTAGAAAATATGATCAACACAATGGTTGATCTTTGAATGCAGTGATTTGAAATCAATTTTTAGAAAATATGATCAACACAAGGGTTGATCTTTGAAAAAGGTTGGACTAAAATATGAAAAATTTTCATGATTTTTGAAAGACCCTCATAGGTAATATCATTTCTCTCATGAATGATGTCAGGATTGTCCAGCATTTTAAAAAAGAAAAAGAATTTAATGCCCTAGTATAGAAAAAAGAAGGAAGTATTGAATATCAAAGATATAAAGAAAATTGACATTTCATTGAAAAAAACAAAACAAAATATTTACAAGTATTTTAACCAAAAAGTCACAAAAGACTGGGCTAACTTGCCCCTATAAAGCGACTGACAAAAAAAAAAGGATAAAAGCGAACAACTTGTGGCATTCTCAATTCTCTGAGTGGTCTAGGAAAGGTTCGGTTGGAACTACAGGCTGCTCCTCTCCTTCCTCTAGCACTAGAAGCTCTTTGTCAATGTAGTCTTGCATAATATTTTTGAGGACGAAGCATCGCTCCGTGTCATGCCCCCTCGCTCGATGAAACTTGCAGAAATGATTTTTCCATTTCCCCTTGGTGACAGAGGGATCATCCTGCTTTGGGAGTTTGATCATGTCTTTTGCAAGTAGGTATTGTAGCACTTCTTCGATTGGCTGACCTAGAGGGGTAAGCTCGCGATCCCGATCCCAACCATCGTGTTTTGTTTTCTTTGGCTTGCTTGATTCCCACTGAGTGCTGACCTCTTTCTGGGAGCTAGACTGGGTTTGCATGGTTAGGAAATCTGGATGCTTTTCTTCTTCATTTTTGACAAAGAGATTCTTATCAAGGCAGTCTTGAACTATATTCTTGAAGACAAAGCAATGCTCAGTGTCATGCCCCGTTGCCCTATGGAACCTGCAGAATTGGTCTATATATTTTCCCATGACTGTGGAAGGGCTGGCGGCCTTTGGGAGCTTGACTAATCCGCTAGACAACATGTATTCGAGGATTTTGTCGAGCGGCTCATCTAAAGAAGTGAAGTCTCGATCTCTGCTCCAATCCTTGTGCTTTGGTCTTTCTTGCTTTTTGCCCTTTTGCTGAAGACTGTATTGAAGAAGTCTATCACTGCTTTTGCAACGTTTCCCAATGTGGCCTTTATACTCTCCCAAGTTGCTGCCCTGGTTGCCTTGGTAGCTGCCCCTGCTGGCTTTAGAGTTTTCTGCATTGATATTGCTGCGTTTATTCATGGGGAAGGTGACAGGTGCCTTTCCTTTAATGGGAGCTTTTCCGCAACTGGTTTCAGCTTGCTCAGATAATATCTCAACCATCATCTTTTTGAATAATCGATATATCGCGGGATCAATCTCACTCTTGCTGTCCTGAACTCCTTCTCTGACAAACTTTTGGGAATCCATTCCTTACTTTCTGCTTATAACCGGGATGCTAGAGCAGTGCAATCTTTGATCTTTTGCTTGAATCAACTGACGATGCCAATGCTCCCTCTGAAGGGCAAAAATGGGGGTTTTTAGAAAAGATCCAGGAAGAAATTTTAATAAAAGAAGAAATCACAATCTGAAAATGAAAATATCCCATTACGAGGGATCGGGTTGTCACAAAAATTTGCGACAACCACATTGTTTTTCTAAAAAGGATGAAGAAGTAAAATATGAACAAAGATTAATTTTGAAAAGGACATCTCCTGACAAAAGATATTTTGTTGAAAAAGAAAGTAAGGAATATATCTGTAAGACCCGCAATTTTTCAGATAACTCTGAATAAATTTTTGAGGCATTCTCCAGTAAAAAATAGCATTTTTACCGTAAAGCGAATCGAACTGATTCCTGCGACCCAAATATACTTAGGATATTCGTATCAGCACGAATATATGCTCAAACACTCTGAAATCCATAACTTTTTACCAGAACGAAATCAAGAGATTCGTACGAGCCAACTTTCTTAGTTACGTCAATACGAAGATAATGGCCTACTCAGAATTTTTCGAAAAAAAATGCCAAAAACTCAACTTTTTTGCGGGACCCGCGAAAATATTGGTGGGACCCACAAAAATAAAATATTCCTCAAAAAATATTTTGTGGGACCCACAAAAATATCCCAGATGGATAAGATCAAACAGTCAGATGTATAAGATCAAACTGGATTTTTGAAAAAGGCAGGGGCATTTAAGTAAATGTTGTTGCTTAGGGGCTAAGCAACCTCATCTATAAAAGGAGAAGAGCCCCCTTTGAAAAAATCGCCCCCCCCCCCTTTGCCTCCTCTTTCTCTCTCCTAAACCTCCCCTACCTAGCCTAGTAGGTCTGAGCCTACCTGACTTTGCCTGAGCCTGCCTGACTTAGCCTGAGCCTGCCTGACCTTGTCCTAACCCACCTGACCTAGCTCAAACCCAGTTGACTTGACTTGAACTTAGTTGGGTTTGAAGTCAAAGTCAAAGTCCTTTTTGGTCCAGCTTTTGGTTTGGATTTCTGAACCCAGACTTAGCCTACTTGGGTTGAGTTCGAACCTGCTGAACCCAGTTGACTTGGACCGAACCCAGTTTGGTTCAAACCACTTAGGTTAAGCAGCTTGACCTGCTTTACCTCTTTCTCAACTAGGTCGACTTCATCTGACCTAGTCTGATCTCTTGACGGAAGGATCGAAGCTTGTTCAAAGCATTGGATCATTCGGGAGTCGTTTCTTCCGCAATTTGAAGTAAGTTCGCTTCGTTGATCCATCTCTCTCAAGTATTTGATTGTTTGTATATAGCATATACTTTCTGAAGTAGTATCTTGCTTTAGTTCTTGATTGAGCCCTTTTTAGACACTTCGGTGTTCACCCGCTCGTCTCGTAACTATCGTCGGATATATATATGTTCATATACGCAGTATATGCGTTCTTCAAAATAATATCTCGCTTTAGTTCTTTGTTGAGCCCTTTAGAACACTTCGGTGTTCATCCGCTCGCCTCGTAACTATCGTTGGATGCGGATCTAGGTGCATATCTGCTGATTCTGCCGACGCGTCCTATATCGCACAGGCTATGTAATTTACCTTTGCCATCGCGTCGTATGATGCCAAGTCTCCCTGTTTTCTGCACTTCCGATTTCTGCACTTCCGATTATGCATTTACTTACGTCGTCGTGTTGAATGACACAAAGGCTCCTGCTTTCTGCAAATATATATGTAGAATATTTCGTTCGGTTAAACACCCCGAACAATAGTATATGCATTCCTTTACGCCGCCGTTGTATAAAGCACAGGCTTCTGCTTATACTACATATATGGCGCATAAATGAGCTTTCAAATGGAGATCAAACTCCAAATCGCCAATGCGATTTCTTTACCGCTCCTCGTTCAAGATTCTGTTTGACGAATGAAGCCTCTATTGGAAAGGCTTCGGTTTTTGGCAAAATGCTCTTTACGTAAAGACTAAGTCAATTACGTATGGTCTGACTATGGCCCAGGGTTCCTGCAACCTTGATGGATGCAAAGTATGCACAACAGTGCGCATCCATTTTCCGAGTTAAGCGTAGCGATTTCCCGCCAAAGAGGGGAGATGCCGCTGAAATGGATAAAAGAAACGCACGCTTTCTTCGTAAAAGAGAGGAAGTGCTGCTGAAAATTCTGGAGAAGCTAAGAATAGCTCAGAAAGAACGTAGCAGGATACTCTGACACATAGCAGATTGCTACCCAGTTCATGGAATGCCTTCTACATCGTAGAAGGGTTTGTCGCACCGCTGCCGGTAGAGCAGGGGAGGTGTTGACGAAATGGTTAGTAGAAGAGTTGCCGAAACTAGTTGAATGGCATAATGATGTCCGTTGATGAAACGATGCCAGAACGACTCGTATCCCTATGCCTGCAAAGACACCTTGCTCGTAAGGGCCGTTGAGCCGGAGTAGAGGTTGCACCTTGGCTAGGTTTGGACTCGTTGCGTAAAAATACGCCGAGTAGCCGATCTATTTAGATCAAGTCATATGCATGCTCATTGAGAACAGTTACGCAACCAGACTCGTAAGGGCCAAAGAGCCAAAGTGTGTTGTTTCCACCCAAAGAGGTGTGATGCTCGTGGTGGCCGCAGTGCCAAGAGCGGTGTTCTGCATGCATGTGAATAAGACTTAAGGTCGCAATTAGCCCGTAGTTGAAAATCGTGTTAGGGGTACCCCCTCAGTAATGACTGTGTTGGGGCGGACTGAATGGGGTCGGGTACATACTCCCGTAGTGCTAAAGCACGGGCTGCCTGAATGGCATGCTTATATCTGTCCAAGTAATTGTAAGACTGACAGACCCCTTCAGGAATTATGCTCACTGTGGAATGACAGTGATGGTACAACCTTGAATGACACGTATTTTACTTTGGACCTGATAGAGTCCACGATGGCCTCAGTCACTCATGGGTTTTGGGGTCGTGGTTATCCTTAAGATCTAAGGATTGAACCCAACTACTGCAAGTAGAGGATGCTTCTGAATATGGGCCTAGTAGGGTTCTCCCAGTTGAAACACACTGCCCTACTATGGATAGGGTCAACAAGCCTCTGGGGTATCTAAAATATATAGAATAATCAACCCCCAGAACGTCGAGTTGATGCCCAGACAATTTCTTTGCCCGCGTACCAAGGGTGGAAGAGGTTAATTATCGAAACAATGCATTAGCTTAGGTTCAGCGATGCTTGAATGTATGAGTGGATGACGTTGTTGAGTCAGTCCTGCATAACCTTTGTGAAGGTATCATGTTCGGTATACGACTGGACCGACTGGGCAAAGACTCATGTTGTATCCGCACGACTAAGTGAAGCTCGAGGAACTGTCCTTAGATGCGTGGGATACGGATGTGCCAAGTATGAAGACTTGAGCTAGTCATCCCTTTGAGACCCGGAAGAGGACAAGGCTAAGTCGTGGAGACTTGAGCAAATGTTCAACTCATAGCCCTGTGGAGGCTCTTGCGATATACGCTAAGTCTTGGAGGCTTGAGCGTCGCTATTACGAATTGCTACCCTGAGTGTTCATCATATATACTTGAGTTGAATGGACGTATGATTGCTTGCTTACGAGACCATCAGTGGTTCTGACCCCGTTTAATTGGAATTTCAGGTGTTGGACCTGCGTGGCGATATGCAGAGCATGGCGGCATCGAGTTCCAGGGTTTCTCTAGACAGAGTTGTACCGCTTCCTTTTATTGAACCTATACTGCTTTTCTAAGCAGTGATATTGTAATAAACATGTGGTTTTCGATAAAAGGGAACACTTTGGTGGTCAATGAGTTGCTTGGCCACATACCTGCAACGTGCTCGGAGTTTTCTAAAACCGACGACTCATTATCGTCTGATTCCGTTGCTAAAAGTTTTTCTAAGTTCTGCTGCAAAGAAAAAAAAAAGAAATTCATGAAAATTTTAACTTAACTTTGTTTTGGAAATCCGGGGCGTTACAGAATTGGTATCAGAGCATGTGTCTGAGAAACCTGGTTCAAGATTTGTCGTGTTTGCAGTATCGCACTATAAGTATAAATTTTATACTTTCTCTGATTTGGGTGTATTTGTATGAATAGATAAATGGCTCCTAGGACGAGGAGAACTATGCCGAGCGAGGAGTTCCATACACAGGGGTTCCTGCTGGAGACACTCAATAGGCTTGTGGCTACCATTCGTGAAACGAGGCAAGCATCAGCCCCGCCTCGCAACGAGAACCTTGGAGGAATAACTTATGAGAAGTTTCTCAAACTCGACCCACCAGTTTTTGTTGGCAGAGCTGATCCAGAGCTCGCAGAAAGCTGGATCGAGGAAACGGAGCATGCATTTCTGGTATTGAGAGTACCAGAGGATAGAAAGACTAACTTCGGCACATACAGGCTGAAGGATAATGCACGAAAGTGGTGGGATACCACTAGAATTATCCAGTTCTCACATCACGAAGTCATCCCTTGGAATGATTTTTGGAGAGCATTTTTGGATAACTACTTCCCGTTGCACTCCAGAAATAAGAAAAAGATGGAGTTTCTGGAACTAGAGCAGGGTGGTATGAGTCTCATCGACTATACTACCAGGTTTCAGAATCTAGAGCGCTACTGCTCTTTATTATTCGACACCGACCAAGAAAGGGCCGATAAATATGTAAATGGATTGCAAGGAGGGTTGTGATCTCGTGTGATAACAAGCATGCCCTCAACTTTTCAAGCTGCTGTGGCAGCATCTTCAAAGATTAGCGAGGATTGGACGCGATCTAAGGAGATCATAGCAAAGAGGCCCGTAGTTGATGGTGAGAACAATAAGAAGACGTTCTCAGGTGGCCAAGAATTGCAACCACCTTTGTATAAAAGAGATTTTCAGGAAGAGAACTTCACTCCACCAGCCGAGCGACCATTGCAGATGGTAGAAGCCAATCAGCCCTACCAACCGTCTAATTTTCGATGCCCAAGGTGTAGCTCAGATCATCCCGGAGGGTTTTGTCCTCGCGATACGGGAGGTTGCCTATTGTGGCAAACCAGGGCATCGTGTAAGAGAATGTCGCAAGAAGGCCTCAGATCTTCAACGAAGAAATATGGGATCTGGAGGACCCTCTCAACAAACACAACAACAACGACTATCACTACCCAGGATAGAGCAAAAACCTGTGGCAGGTCGTGTCTATGCGGTGACAGCCGAACAACTCACGAATGATGATCATATCAAGGAATCTGGATACCTTGATAGATAGAGTTGTAATGGGTAAAAAGCGATTGAAAGACAAGATCCAATGAATGCTTGAGACAAGTGGCTTATGACCTTGTGTACGGTCATCTGGATCAATATGTATCCTTGCTCTCTAAAGTAATTTTTGGATTTGTCAAATTAAATCTTAAGTGCTTATGCCCAAAAGTTGATGGCTATAGACCCCATGATTGAGAAATTAAGTTTGCGTAATTAGAACGCTAAAAGTTACTTAATAAAATAAACCATCGAGGAATTGTTCCCAAGAAGAGAGTCCTGTGAGGTTTTACATATTCAAGATCAGATCGTCTAGCCAGAGCAAGCCTGTGAGGATATACAGCTCCGTGCGAGTGTATATGTTCCAAAATCAATAGCTTAGCTAGTATGATTCTGTGAGGGTGTACTAATCCAATATCAGGTAAGTCTGACGAGGGCGAACCTGTGAGGAGGTACGCTTCCAATACCAGGTAGTCTGATAGGGGACTTATTCCAATATGGTTAATCTCTAGAAGAATGATCTGTGTGTACAAAATAGTTACACAGGATGGCTATGATAATAGCCGGTTGGAAGAACATTGATTCAACAAACTATCGTGGTTGTAACATAATTTGAACTCATATATGAGAAACATACCTCATCGATCATGAATCATGATATGAGGTTATGATTGGAATAAATACGATGTTGAACTAAGTGAATAAAATTATGAATCTAACATATGGGAGAAATATCCCGAGTTACGCACTTAGTACTCTTAACTGAATTTCGCGGACGAAATTCCTTTAAGGGGGTAATGATGTAAGACCCGCAATTTTTCAGATAACTCTGAATAAATTTTTGAGGCATTCTCCAGTGAAAAATAGCATTTTTACCGTAAAGCGAATCTAACAGATTCCTGCAACCCAAATATACTTAGGATATTCGTATCTTCACGAATATATGCTCAAACACTCTGGAAGCCATAACTTCCTACCTGAACGAAATCAAGAGATTCGTACGAGCCAACTTTCTTAGTTACGTCAATACGAAGATAATGGCCTACTTAGAATTTTTCGGAAAAAAATGCCAAAAATTCAACTTTTTTGCGGGACCCGCAAAAATATTGGTAGGACCCACAAAAATATTCCTCAGAAAATATTCGGTGGGACCCACAAAAATATCCCAGATGGATAAGATCAAACAGTCAGATGGATAAGATCAAACTGGATTTTTGAAAAAGGCAGGGGCATTTAAGTAAATGGGGTTGCTTAGGGGCTAAGCAACCTCATCTATAAAAGGAGGAGAGCCCCCTTTGAAAAAATCGTCCCCCCCCCTTTTGCCTTCTTTTTCTCTCTCCTAAACCTTCCCTACCTAGCCTAGTAGGTCTGAGCCTACCTGACTTTGCCTGAGCCTGACTGACTTAGCCTGAGCTTGCCTGACCTGGTCCTAACCCACCTGACCTAGGTCTGAACCCACCTGACCTAGCTCAAACCCAGTTGACTTGACTTGAACCTAGTTGAGTTTGAAGTCAAAGTCAAAGTCCTTTTTTGTCCAGCTTTTGGTTTGGATTTCTGAACCCAAACTTAGCCTACTTGGGTTGAGTTTGAACCTGCTGAACCCAGTTGACTTGGACCGAACCCAGTTTGGTTCAAACCACTTAGGTTAAGCAGCTTGACCTGCTTTACCTCTTTCTCAACTAGGTCGACTTCATCTCACCTAGTTTGACCTCTTGACGGAAGGATCGAAGCTTGTTCAAAGCGTTGGATCATTCGGGAGTCGTTTCTTCCGCAATTTGAAGTAAGTTCGCTTCGTTGATCCATCTCTCTCAAGTATTTGATTGTTTATATATAGCATATACTTTCTTAAGTAGTATCTTGCTTTAGTTCTTGATTGAGCCCTTTTTGGACACTTCGGTGTTCACCTGCTCGTCTCGTAACTATCGTCGGATATATATATGTTCATATACGCAGTATATGCGTTCTTCAAAATGGTATCTCACTTTAGTTCTTGGTTGAGCCTTTTAGAACACTTCGGTGTTCACCCGCTCGCCTCGTAACTATCGTTGGATGCGGATCTAGGTGTATATCTGCTGATTCTGCCGACGCGTCCTATATCGCACATGCTATGTAATTTACCTTTGTCGTCGCGTCGTATGATGCCAAGGCTCCCTGTTTTCTGCACTTCCGATTATGCATTTACTTACGCCGTCGTGTTGAATGACACCAAGGCTCCTGCTTTCTGCAAATATATATATAGAATATTTCGTTCGGTTAAACACCTCGAACAATAGTATATGCATTCCTTTACTTCACCGCTGTATAAAGCACATGTTTCTGCTTATACTACATATATGGTGCATAAATGAGCGTTCAAATGGAGATCAAACTCCAAATTGCCAATGTGATTCATTTACCGCTCTTCGGTCAAGATTCTGTTTGACGAATGAAGCCCCTATTGGAAAGGCTTCAGTTTTTGACAAAATGCTCTTTACGTAAAGACTAAGTCAATTACGTATGGCCTGGCTATGGCCCAGGGTTCCTGCAACCTTGATGGATACAAAGTACGCACAACGGTGCACATCCATTTCCCGAGTTAAGCGTAGCGATTTCCCACCAAAGAGGGGAGATGCCGCTGAAATGGATAAAAGAAACACACACTTTCTCCGTAAAAGAGAGGAAGTGCTGCTGAAAATTCTGGAGAAGCTAAGAATAGCTCAGAAAGAATGTAGCAGGATACTCTGACACATAGCAGAGTGCTACCCAGTTCATGGAATGCCTTCTACAACGTAGAAGGGTTCGTCGCACCGCTGCCGGTAGAGCAGGGGAGGTGTTGACGAAATGGTTAGCAGAAGAGCTGCCGGAACCAGTTGAACGGCATAATGATGTCCGTTGATGAAACAATGCCAGAACGGCTCGTATCCCTGTGCCTGTAAGAACACCTTGCTCGTAAGGGCCGTTGAGCCAGAGTAGAGGTTGCACCTTGGCTAGGTTTGGACTTGTTGCGTAAAAATACGCCGAGTAGCCGATCTATTTAGATCTAGTCATATGCATGCTCATTGAGAACGGTTACGCAACCAGACTCGTAAGGGCCGAAGAGCCAGAGTGTGTTGTTTTCACCCAAAGAGGTGTGATGCTCGTGGTGGCCACAGTGCCAAGAGCGGTGTTCTGCATGCATATGAATAAGAGTTAAGGTTGCAATTACCCCGCGGTTGAAAATCGTGTTAGGGGTACCCCCTCAGTAATGACTGTGTTGGGGCAGACTGAATGGGGTCGGGTACATACTCCCGTAGTGCTAAAGCACGGGCTGCCTGAATGGCATGCTTATATCTGTCCAAGTAATTGTAAGACTGGCAGACCCCTTCAGGAATTATGCTCACTGTGGAATGACAATGATGGTACAACCTTGAATGACACGTATTTTACTTTGGACCTGATAGATTCCACGATGGCCTCAGTCACTCATGGGTTTTGGGGTCGTGGTTATCCTTAAGATCTAAGGATTGAACCCAACTACTGCAAGTAGATGATGCTTCCGAATATGGGCCTAGTAGGGTTCTCCCAGTTGAAACACACTGCCCTACTATGGATAGGGTCAACAAACCTCTGGGGTATCTAAAATACATAGAATAATCAACCCCCAGAACGTCGAGTTGATGCCCGGACAATTGCTTCGCCCGCGTACCAAGGGTGGAAGAGGTTAATTATCGAAACAATGCATTAGCTTAGGTTCAGCGATGCTTGAATGTATAAGTGGATGACGTTGTTGAGTCAGTCCTGCATAACCTTTGTGAAGGTGTCATGTTCGGTATACGATTGGACCGACTGGGCAAAGACTCGTGTTGTATCCGCACGACTAAGCGAAGCTCGAGGAGTTGTCCTTAGATGCGTGGGATACGGATGTGCCAAGTATGAAGACTTGAGCTAGACATCCCTTTGAGACCCGGAAGAGGACAAGGCTAAGTCGTGGAGACTTGAGCATATGTTCAACTCATAGCCCTGTGGAGGCTCTTGCGATATACGCTAAGTCTTGGAGGCTTGAGCGTCGCTATTACAAATTGCGACCCTGAGTGGTCATCATATATACTTGAGTTGAATGGACGTTTGATTGCTTACTTACCAGACCATCAGTGGTTCTGACCCCGTTTAATGGGGATTTCAGGTGTTGGACCTGCGTGGCGATATGCGGAGCATGGCGGCATCGAGTTCCAGGGTTTCTCTAGACATAGTTGTACCGCTTCCTTTTATTGAACCTATACTGCTTTTCTAAGCAGTGATATTGTAATAAACATGTGGTTTTCGATAAAAAGGAACACTTTGGTGGTTAATGAGTTGCTTGGCCACATACCTGCAACGTGCTCGGAGTTTTCTAAAACCGACGACTCATTATCGTCTGATTTTGCTGCTAAAAGCTTTTCTAAGTTCCGCTGCAAAGAAAAAAAAAAAGAAATTCATGAAAATTTTAACTTAGCTTTGTTTTGGAAATCCGGGGTGTTACAATATCAGAGAAAAAGAATTTCGAAAGTAGATGGCAAAGTTTTAAGATTTGAAGAATTTGCAGGCAGGATCAAAGAATTAGAAGAAATTAGGAGAAGAAAAGAAAAATACACCTGGGTTCTAAAAGCAAAGAGAAAATTTTGAATAATATATACCCAGGGTTTTGGAAAAATATATATAAAATATCATACAATCACAGATGTACAAACAAGGATGCACAAGCAACATTCCCTAATGCTGACTCTAAATGCAATATTTTGAAATGGCTGATAGGACCTTAATCCTAACTCTATGGTTGAGATCATCTGATTTCCATCAAGATACGTCGATATACTCAAGCCGAAGCTCGAAGTACGTGGCATAGAAATATTCCTCCGGTTCTAAGGTAATGGTTTCCCAACATCCTTGAGCACCTACCGATATACCTCGGACTATGGCCCTTAGGTACGTGGTAGGGGGGCGCGAACCCAAATAAGTGGTCCAGTTGTGAGGCTCTCTCCCGAACTACGGTTCAGTGAGACAGCCCAGCAACGTGAAGACCGGGACAATATAGGTAGGGATGTTTTTGAAAACATGTTCAACATGCAATAAAATCAGAAGGCTCTAATGCAAGTCCTAAAAGAGATAGAATTAAAATGAAGAGAAGCATACACTTGCATACATTGTTTTTGCATTCAATCCCTAAAATTGAGGAGAGTTGTATTTCAGACCTAAGTCTAATGTGAGCATGGAATAATCTCCTCAATATGGTCCTACCAAACCATACTTAAATCCTATATGCAATGGTGTCAGCTTAGGACAGAGTCTAGGCTCCTAAGGTTTGCATGGAAATGAAGCTGACATTTTGAAGAATAAAGACTTAGATAATGTCAAAGCAAAAGAAAAAAGCATTAAATTCGACCGAACGAAGACGAGTCCCATCGCGGTCGCCAAAACTGTGATCATCGCAAAATTTTTCCTCTCGTAATATTCTCTCTTTTCCTTCTCTTTTCCTTTCCAACCTCTATTTCCTCTTTTTTTTTGAGGGGGAAAAAATGAAAAGATAGAAAAAAAGAGAAAAGAAAAGAAAAGAAGAGAAGATGAACTCTTTTGCGGGATTTCACTTGACCTTAATTTTGAAAATATTTAAGAAAATAACTCGCCTCCATTTTGAAATATTTGTGGGAAAACTGGGAGACGGGATCCGCTCATCGGTACAAGGTTCGACCGTTCCTGGCGCCTTTACCAGGGGTAATCGAACCAAGGGTCGAATTCATGCCTTTTGCTTTGCTAAGAAATTGTCTAAGAATTTATCCTAAATGCACAAAGAATCATGCTTGTGCAATGCAGAGATGTATGCTCTTTTTCAAAAAAATGATTTTGGAAATCTCCAAGTGTTTCTAATGAAAATAAGGTGAAGAAATGATCTTTAACTCAGAACTTAAGATTTTAAAGTTCTAAGTTTTTGGAATAATCAGAGCTTGGGAAAATAATCTAGACTTTTGAAAGGAAGGATCTTAAAATTGAGATAAAAGGAGAAGAAAGGAAAATTCAATGTCATAAATGGAATTTTGATTTAGGATTTTGAATCAGGATAGAGATGGAATGTGATTTTGAATTTCAATTTTAAAGTTTGAAATTAGAGTAAGATTTGAGAAATCAAAAATAGAATTGATAGATGAAATTGGTTTTTGGAATTTTGGGAATCAAAGCTTGGATTTTGAAATCTGGGATGAAATGGAAGAGAATTGGAATTAAAAATAGAAGTTGATTTGAAATCTGGAATTCAAGATGAAATTTGAATCCAAAGTCTGGATTCTAAATAGAGTTTGAAATCCAAGATGAAATTGAATTCTGGATTTAGAATGGAATTGGACCCAAGATCGGGAATCCAAGATAGAATTTGGATCTGAGATCTAAGGTAAAATTGAATTCTGGATCCTAAAGGGACTTTAGATCTGAAGCCTAAGATCCGAGAGGGAATTGGATTCTAGAAGGAATTTAAACCTGAGATTTGAGATGAAATTGGAGTCTGGATCCTAGAATGGATTTGGATCTGAAATCTGAGATCCAAGATGGAGTTGGATTCTGGATCCTAAAATGGATTTGGATCTGAAGTCTGAGATCCAAGGTGGAATTGGATTCTGGATCCTAGAATGGATTGAAGTCTGAGATCTAAGATGGAATTGGATTCTGGATCCTAAAAGTGGAACTGGATCCAAGATCTGGAATCCAAGATGAGATTGGGTTCTAACTTTTGGATTTGAAATTTCAAAATTGATTTGAGAATTTGAATTTTTGAATATATAAATGAATTTAGACTTTGAATTTGGAGCTTGAATTTGGAACGAATCAAGAATATAAAGATTGAATTTTGAAATTTCAAAGTCAAATTGGACTTTGAAATTGAAATTTAAAATTTTGAAATAAGATAGATAATGAATTAAAATAGAGATTGAAGAAAGATATTTGAGATCACTTGGATTTTGGAAAAGAATTTTGAAAATATGTTGTTGTTCTATCTTAAATGATGAATGAATTTAAAAGAATTTAAAATTGGATTTTTGAAAAGCTATTCCATTCTTTAAATGAATTAGAATAAGATTGAAAATACAATACATCCTTGACTATGGTCATTGAATGTATTATATGATAATCTATATTTAAATTCAGGTGAAGAATAAAACATATTTTGGTGCTTTTATAGAGTTTAAAATGAAATTAACTTTCAATATATCCTGACTATGGCCATTGATATATATTTTGAGATAATTTTTAAGTTAAACTCTGATAAAAGAAGAAAATATTCAAAAATATGATGATTTTTGAAGAGGATTCAGTGTGAATCCAATGTTATTTTATAAAAGATAAGAATCCTAAGTTTTGTTTACATCCTGACTATGGCCATTGATATAAATCATCAACTTAGGATTAATTACCTCTTATGAAATGGTGCACGTGCCATTCGTGTTCCCATTTGTGAGATTTTGGAAAATAAAGGTAAAAGTATGAAAATAAGCAATTTATGACATTATTATGCTCATTCATTCTATCTAAAACAAGAAATGTAAATTCTCATCAAGATCTAACTATTACAATACATGAAATTGAATTTACGACTCCAAATAATGATATTTTCCATATATTCCTTGCAAAACAACTGGATTAACATGAAAGTAGAAGGGAGATGGTATACATTATATGGATATCTAAGAAAATGCTCATATACCAAGATATAAATGATGGAAAGATGGAAACAAAATGATATATATGTATATACATAAGTATATATACATGCATGTGTATATGTATATGTATAAGTATATATATATACACATGTATATATATATAGATGGCATGAGAGAGGAGATGAGACAAGGGGCTATAGCCATAACAAGAAAAACCATGACAATGCATTGGTCATTGCTATGATTATGTAGGATACTAAGGCAGTGCAAAGCATAGCTATAAATATATGACAGGCTGTGTGAAAGATCATGGGAAATGGATATATACAGGGGGACTGACATGCAGCAGGTAAAAAAAAATAATGTGTGCATGCATCTGACATTGAACGCACTTCTTCACAAAATGATAGCAATCTTGTTGCATAGTTCTCCAGTAGTATCATGCTCGGATGATTTGTTTGACGAGAGTCTGATAGCCAACATGACCACCGCAAATGCATTCGTGTGCTTCTTGCACAACTTCTCTGGCCTCTCCTTCGTCCAAACATCTGGAATATTCAGAACTGAATCCACGACGATAAAGGACGTCAGCAAGAATAAAATATCAAACAGACATGCGTTGAATTGCTCGCTGCTCTTTCTTTGGTAATTCTGGAGGAAGTTCGCCAGTTGTAATGAAGTTTTTGATGTCATGATACCAAGGCTTCTTCTTCTGCTCAGTCTGGTTTATCTGCTCTACTGGGACGAAAGCAGGTTGATCAAGTCGGCCAATTTCAAATGAGCGACAAGATTCTCCACTCTTGAAAGACATGATTGATCCCAAATTGGCTAAACTGTCTACAACTTGATTGAAGTCTCTCTTGATATGAAAAAGTTGGAATTCTTCAAATTTATTGACGAGAGCTAAGACAATCTTTTGGTAAGGAAGTAATTTCTGATCCTTCACTTGCCATTCGGCTAGAACTTGATTGACGACTAACAAAGAATCGCCATAAGCATGCACTCTTTTGACATTGAAGTCCTGTAGAATTTTCAGACCTTGTATCAAAGATTCATACTCGGCCATATTGTGAGTGCACTGAAAATCCAGTTTGAGAGAAAAGGAGATCATCTTCTTCTCTAGTGTAATTAGCAGAATTCCGATTCCTATGCTTGCCATATTCTTGGAACCGTCGAAGAATAAATTCCAAACTGAGGATTGTTGAATATTGCAGATCCTCTCATCGGGGAAATCATCCTCGGCTTTAACATCCTCTGCCAGAGGAAAATCTGCCAATTGATCTGTAATTGCTTGGCCTTTGATAGATTGCTGGGAGACATACTCCAGGTCATATTGCATCAATAGGACTTGCCATTTGGCAATTCGTCCGCTGAGAAATGGCTGCTCGAGAATATACTTGAGAGGATTTAATTTGGATAGAATCTTGACTTCAGATGCCAGTAGATAATGCCTCAACTTCTGACACATCCAAACCAGAGCTAGACATGTCTTTTCTATCTGAGAGTATTTCTTCTCATAATCAATAAAGGTCTTGCTCACATAATAAATGGCATACTCTATCAAACTGCCTTCTTCGTATTGCGCCAAGAATCCGCCGCAAGCAACTTGATTAACTGAAATACATAGCAATAGGGGCTTCCCCAATTTCGGCGGCTTTAAAACAGGAGGATTGAGAAGATATTTCTTGATGCGTTCGAACGATTGCTGACACTCTGGTCCCCATTCGAACTTTACTCCTTTTCTGAGCAAATGATTGAAAGGCTCGCATCTCATAGCCAAATTGGAAATAAATCACCGAATTGATTGCATACGTCCTTGAAGACTACGCAATTCTTTGAGATTAGTTGGAGGCGGCATATCAATGATAGCCTTGGCTTTAGCGGGATCCATTTCTATCCTCCTTTTGCTGATCAGAAAGCCTAACAATTTGCCTGATTCGACCCCAAAAACACATTTCTGAGGATTGAGTCTTAACTTGTAAAGAATGAGCCGTTTGAACACCTGATTTAAGGCATCGATATGGTCTTCTTCTTCTTTAGATTTGACCAGAATATCATCAACGTATGCATCCATAGTCTTGTGCATCTGATCATGGAAAATAACGGCCATAGCACGCTGATAAGTGGCTCCAGCATTCTTAAGCCCAAAAGGCATAACCGTATAACAGAAGGTACCCCATGGCGTGGTAAAGGATGTTTTGGATTGGTCACGAGCGGCCAATTTGATTTGATTATATCCGGAGTATCCGTCCATAAAGGAGAACATAGCATGCCCAACTGTGCTGTCAAGTAAGAGATCAATATTTGGGAGCGGATAGTCATCCTTCGGAGTGGCTTTATTGAGATCACGGAAGTCGATACAGATTCGAACTTTACCATTCTTTTTAGGAACTGCTACGATATTCGCCAACCAATCCGGGTAATCTATTGCTCGAATGAATCCTGCTTTAAGCAAATCTTTAAGTCCTTCCTTGACCTGTTGCTCGATTCGAGGATCCATTTTTCTTAACTGGTTTCACATCAGGCTTTAGAACGAGGCGATGTTCCACCAATTTAGGATCTAAGCCTGGCATATCCTCATAAGTCCATGCGAATACTTCTTCGTGCTGTTTGAGGAAATTAGTGAGCCTTTCTTTCTTTACCGGACTCAAACCACTGCCAATCTTGAGAATTCTAGGATCATCTTCTGATCCAATATTGATATCTTCAGTCGGATCTTGAACTAAGGATGATGGCTCATCTTGCTTCTGAACTGATGCAAATTCTGGCAATTCTTGAAGAGCTGAATCAAACTCTGCGGATTCTTCTGACTGCTTCGTAATCTGACTACATTTTGCTCTTATTTTGACCTGATGAATCACTGCTGATTTCGAACAGGCGTTTGAGTTAAGGACGAGCTTCTTGATAGATTGGGAAGACATTTTGAAAATTGGAGGGTAAATTGATTCAGGGAAATCGCTCATCATGAAATAAATTGCTTTTATTGAGAGAGTAATTGGAAAAATAAAACAGCAAAATAATGTCAATTTTGTGAAGATTTAATATTGAGAAGTAAAGAGACGAATGGCACCCAGATAAATAAAGGAAACTTGCAACTTTATTGAAAGATAGAATTGACCAAAATGACCATGATGAAAATGAAATGGGATATCATCCCGATAAAAGAGTAGAAAAGAAAAGACAAATAGATTCTTTTAATGTGTTCCCTTGACGAAAACAGTGCATTTCTGAGATCTTCTGTCACGAAAGCCTAATCCAGCCCTTTTAGGGTAGTGCTGAGGAATTACTGGTTCAAGACGACCATCTTCATTTTTGCTTAGACCTTGGAAAGGCTGGTAGCCGTGCTTCACTAGTAAATCAAATCCCTTTTTAGCCTTCATAAATTGAGAGAATAGAGGATGCCCCTTAAGTGTGCTGTAATCAATTCGTCCTCCAATCTTGAAGAACTGTGGGCCTCCCCATCGGGTCGTAGCCACTGTATGCTCGGATTGCTCTGCCATCTGTATTATTCCTGAATCTTCCTCAAAACTGACCTCTTCAATCCCTCTAATGCTAGGGATATCAGTAGTGAAAGAGGGTCTGGGAATCATGGGCTGTGCCAGCCTCTGCCTCGGATCCTCGCCCAAGACTGTCGTGATCATACCACCTTTTGACCACTTGATGCACTGATGCAGAGTAGATGGTACTGTGCTTGTATTGTGGATCCATGGTCGTCCTAACAACAGAATGTAGGTAGGTGTCACGTTGACCACGTGAAAGAGAATTGAATGGACCGAGTAGTCAATAAAGATCTCCAGGAAGATTTTTCCTTTCGTTGTTTGGCCATGATTGTCGAACCCATAAATGGTGATAAGATCTGGAATATATTCTTCTTCTTTAATGCCCAAAGCTTTGGCGGTCATTTCTGGACATATGTTGAGGCTGCTGCCTCCATCTATCAGCACGTGAGGAACTGTCATCCCTCTGGTTCGAACCACAACATACAGGGCGTTGTTATGGAACACATGAGGCTTAGGGAGATCCTCATCGGAGAAAGTAACTGGAGCATTAGTCATGGCCTGATTGACTATGTGGGCCATGTCTTCCGGAGTTGTGCTTGGCTTCACCTTGATTTTCTGCAATAGATCGTTCAACACCTGCTGATGCTTGGTAGAAGCCTGGGTTAAGTCCAAAATTGAGACATTGGATAATGCTGTAATTGGCTTTGGCGCAGATGTCTCGCTTTTCTCGGGGGCGGGCTTAATGAAATGTTTAGGGAGCCATGGCATTCTTCTGGCTACCTCAGGAGATACTCCAGCGGGCTTGTCAGATACTTTCATTTTGCCAAAGGCTGAGATGAGATCCATCTTCTGAGCCTTGGACTGAGCCTGTTGCAATACCAGGACCCGATGTTGAGCTTGCATATCATTTTCAGAGCATGGCCTGATATGCTCTTGTGGTTGAAACGACTGTTCGGTGATGACTATTGTAGAATGACGAGGAAATGGCTCTTTCAAAATATCTATATTCTCGTCTTCGGCAAATTCTATCAGAAGATTTTTGTCAATAAGATCTTGAACTATGTTCTTGAGAACGAAACTATTCTCGGTATTGTGCCCCACTGTTCTGTGAAACTTGCAGAATTGATCTTTGAATTTTCCCATAGGAACGGGAGGATCGACCAGCCTTGGCAACTTGACCATCTCCTTGGTCAACATGTACTCGAGCACAGTCTCGAGTGATTGATCTAATGGAGTGAATTTCCTGTCATAGCTCCATCCTTCATGCTTTACTTTCTCTCGGGGTTTTGGTCCCTGCTCTAGCTGAAGCGGCTTGCTGAATTGCGGGATCGGCTTCCCCTTCTGATCATTCCTGTTTGAACCTCCTGCCCCATAACAGAAGTCTCCATTCTGTCCCTTGCGATGATTCCATTTGACAGAATTAGTGAAGTGAGTCTTCTTCTTTGACTCGTTCTGGCTCTTGTTTTTGGTGAAGGTAAAGCCTTCGTAAAAACCATTCTCCATGCTTAATTGGAGCCATTCGGCTCGCTCTGTTAATTCAATAAAGGTTCTGGACGGTGCGGTGGAGATGAGGCCTTTCAGCGGCTGCGAGAAATTACTCAGAATTAGGGACAAAGCGTGCCCCTCTGATATGGGATCTCTCATTTTATTACAAGCCGACCTCCAGCGGTGGATGAAGTCTCTAGCTTTTTCATTCTCTCTCTGCTTCAGGCCACAGAGATGGCTGAGGGTTGGGAGCGCCTCAGCATTAAAGAGGAATCGCTCATTGAACATGTTCACCACCTTGTCAAATTCCTTTAATTCGATTGGATTGACATGCTCTGAGTACCATTTAGCTGTCGTTCCCTCCAGACTGCGAGGGAAGCAAAGGAAGAGTGCCTGATTGTCACGCTTGAATTGTGAACACTCAGCGAAAAACATGGCGAGATGAGCCTTAGGGTCGCCAGAACCATTAAACTTGATAAATTTTCTAGGAGATTATCCAGATTATCATCCCCGTCCAAACCATCATAGAAGTCTTCGCTGGTGAAGACTTTCTTGCCCTTGTCGCGGGCCTGCAGATCTTTGACCATTTTCATCATGTCTTTTAGCTGTGACTGAGTAGGGTCGTCAACAGACTGAGTCCGGGACTTATAAGCCGACCCCTGGCCCTGGGTCGACCTTTTGAATTCCTGCTTAGTTTCATATTCCTTGTCAGTATCATCTGCTGATTCTGATTCGTCAGACATTTCCTCGTGACGACTCTGCTTTTTTATAATTTTCACATTCTTAGCGGCACGACCCTTATCCTTCTGCTTTATCTGAATCTGCTCAGTACTGGCTTCAGCTTGCTCTGCCAGCATCTTACTCATCATCTTTTTGAACATGACGTACATTTGGGGATCTACGTCATCTTCTGCTTGCTGACCTTGACCACGGGGTGAGTCCATTTCCTCTTCTGAAGCGACTGAGTATGTAATGCCTTCAACTGATAGGGTTTTCTTTCCAGACCTTGTATGAACCATCGAGTATCACGAGTATTCTTTTAGATGTTGCTGATGCTCTCTGCAAGGTAGAACTGATGGTTAGGCTTTTAAAGGAAATTTAGTTGGAGGAAAATATTTGTTGAGAATTTTGATAGACAATTGAAATAATATCCCATTACTAGGGATTGAGTCGTCGCTGAAATTACGACAATTGCGTTGCTATTCTTTGCAAAATAAACATATGTAAATATGCCTTGTTACCTAGGCGAGGTCGTCAAACCAAGGTGAAATGTAGAATAAAGGAATTTTATTGAGGGGAAAAACATGATTTTATCAATAATACACTTGACAGAGGGGAGGGGGACAGACAATTTTCCACCACTCCGGATAATCAGACGACACTCGAGGGCCAGGAAAAATAGTAAGATTGACAAAGGAATCCCAGCCATGTCTGGCAGAATGGTATGCTCCGGACCACTGATCTGATGCGAGGTCAAATTCTGGCAGAACCCCTGCTAGTGGACGAATCTCTACGCGCTTCTGCCTCTAAGAGAACTGCCTGACACACCGCTCTAGATGACAGTATGCGCAGAAGAAGGGGCCAAGTAGCCTGAACCGCTTGCCATAAGCGTAAGTATATCTGGGAGGTGATTCCTGACGATCAAAGTAGTCCCATACGACTTCTTCCTCCTGAAGGTTGTCGATCAAGAATCGGTATCGCGCAACTGGCAGAAGCTTTTTACCATTGTATCTGAAGGAACTGGCTCGGGCTGGCATATGCCGGAGGAACCAAGACTGCAACGCGTAGGTGCACCCTTCGACTAGAATTGATTCTCCGAGTGCGAAACGAGTCAACCCTTGGTATAGAAAGGCGAGTGCGGCCATGGCAATGGAGAGGCGGCTGGTCTGTCGACTTCCCCATCTCCTTAGAAGCTGAACTATTCTGATATCCATATAATTCCGTCCATCTGGAAAGAGAGCGAGTCCCACAGTGCATAAGACCATTGCATGCTAAATTCTCTCTCGCGCTGTTCGAGACAACGAGCTGACTTCTGCAAATGTCCCATACTATTTGTAGATTTCGAGCAGATTCACATATTCATTTCCATCTTCCTCGATCAGCGGCCAAGACTTACGCCCTGTCATGCGAGCTAAAGCATCTTTAGGGTCCAGACCCTTGACATTAATCAAAAATTGTTTCTCCAATGGATCTCCAGGCTGACCAGCTGGCTTAGGTAATCCCATAATTTCTGAAAATTCATCTATCAGCAACGTCATCTCGCCCCATGGAAACCAGAAGGTAGAAGTGCTCGGATTCCACCACTCTGCTAGTGCATGGATCAAATTGCCGTTGACTGTCTGCTTTCCCACTGCGGATGCCAGTTCTAACCCACAATCGTCCAAGTGGTCTGAAAACATACGAGAGAAATTCTTGAACCATAAATAGTACCACCGGGGAAAGAAAGATCCGGTGCTGAGGACTCGATGCTCGGGAAGACTTTGTCGCACCTCGTAGGAGATGTGACCCTCAGGGAAGACTGAATCAAGCTGACTGGATGCCATCAGACTGGAAAACATGGAAAATTGGAATAAGACTTGGAAAAATACAGGAAATTTGAGGAAAGTGCAGGCAGGATAAAAATAAAGCAGGAAATTCGAGATCCAGAAGAAAGAAAGGATGGAAACTAACCTGGAGTTTTGAAGAAAATGGAGGAAAATTTGGAAAATCGTCCAGGGTTTATTGAAATATAAAGAAGTACTTCAGAAAATGAAGTATTTGAAAATCGTCCAAGGTTTAAAGCATGGACAGTATATGGATTGGGGATTTCTGAAAAATCGTCCAGCATTTTGGAAAATTGGGAAAATATGGAAAATAACAAGGAAATGACTATGACACATTCTGCACAAACAAGTATGCACATACAGCATTCCCTAAAGCTGACTCTAGATGCACAAGTTTTGAAATAGCTGTAGGACCTTAATCCTAACTCTAAGGTTCAGATCAACTGTGTCCAACCATGCTATGCCGATATACTCAAGCCAAGGCTCGATGTACGTGGCATAAAATCAACTTCTCCGGTTCTAGGTTCAAGTTTTCCAACATCCTTGAGCACCTGCCGATATACGTTGGACTATGGCCCTTGGTATGTGGCAGGGGGGTTTTCACCCAAATAGGTGGCCCAGTTGTGAGGCTTTGTCCCAAACTATGGTTCTGGAAGAAAGCCTAGCAATGTGAAGAACGGGTAAAGATAGGTGGGGTGGTTTTGGAAAACATGATCACATGCAATAAAATCAGAAGGTTCTAAAACCTAAAGAGATAGAGATTTTGAAATATTTGAAGAAACAAACATTGTTTTCAATCAAGCCTAGATTGAGGAGGGTTGTATTAGACCTAAGTCTATGTGAGCATGAAAATTTCCTCCTCAATATGGTCCTACCAAACCATACTTAGTCTATATGCAATTCATGTCAGCTGGGTTCAAGCCTAGGCTCCTAGGTTCACATGATAGCATAAATTAAAAGCTGACATTCCATGGAAATCGATTTTGACAACTTGAACTAAGTAGAGCATTAAATTGATCAGGCGAAGACAGGTCCCATCTCGGTCGCCAAACCTGTTATCATCGCAAAATTTTTGCTTTTGCGAGTCAAACTGACCTTTGAAAAAGATTTTGAAAATAACTCGCCTCCATTTCAAAATGCGGGATAATTCCGAAGAATGGGACTCGCCTGTCGGTACGAGGTTCAACCGTTCCTGGTGCCTTTACCAGGGGTAATTGAACCAAGGATCAATTGTATGCTTAACCTTGCTCAACTTGTCTAAATCATGTTCTATTTCCTAAATGCACAAAGAATCAGGCATGTGCTATGAATTTCTTAAAATGCATATTTGAAAACATGATGTTTGCTTTAAGATTTGAAATACTTGGAAAATATGTCACTTGGAAAATCATGAATCATGGTTGAGATGTTGTATTTGAGAAAGTGAAAATCGATTTCTGAAGTATTCAAGAGATTTTTGTGAAAATCGATTTTGAGAAATGTGAAAAAACTTTGGAAAACTTGATTTCTTTGAATTCAAACTTTGAAATTGAAAATATAACTTAGAAAATTGAATTTGGAACTTGGGAAATACTTGAAATATCATTTGAAAACTTAGAGTTTTGAGAAAATCGATTTTTGAATAAGACTTAGGAGATTTTGAAGAAATTGATTTCTCTGAATTGAAATTGAAATTTGTAAATACATGAATTGAATGAATATGGATGTGAAATACTTGATTTTGAGGAATTGAGGAAATCCTTTTTGTATTTTTGAGAAATGCAGTGCATTTTGAAGTTAGCCTAAGAGTGTAGGCTGAATGTGGCTAATACGAAGATTACAAATCTGGGTATCATTCGTATTCTGACTATGGCCATAAATACAAATTCTACCAAGTTTGTCAACTCCATAAGAGCTAGTGCACGTGCCATTTGTGTAGACCATAGTGAATTTATGAAAATATGCATGAATGATACATTCATCAGACATTTAATATTTGCAGAATTAAACTATATGCAATGCAATCCTAGTCTAAGCTGAAATTTAAATTCTTATTCCAAATTTAATTTAATTTACATCACTATTGAATTTAAATACAGAAAATAAAGGAAAATAAAGTCTTCAATGTCCCTGCAAAACTAGAAAGCTTGGTTAGTGAATATATGTTGGCTTTTCTAGATTTATCCAGTAATATCTAGAAATTACTGGATTTTGCTAGATATAAGCCTTTTCCATGATTCCCTTAAATAAAAATTGATAAAATATGAAATAAGATTGAATAAATACGAAAGATAAGATATGAAATTTCGAAATTGGGGTCAAAATGACAAAAATACCCCTGATAGCAAGACTATCGCCTTGAAATTAGGGTTTTTAGAAAGATATTTGATAAAATGCAAGTTTTGAAATACAAATAATGATAAATTTACTCAAATATGATATGACATGATTACAATGAGATAATTAGGGTTAGGGATTTCGAAATTGAGATCAAATGACCAAATTACCCCTAATAACAAGACTATGGCCTTGAAATCAGGGTTTTTCAGAAAATATTTTGGTAAAACTTAGGTTTTAGGCACTAAATGAAGTCAAATAAGCATAAAATTAAACCTAAAGCATCCTAATATGATTATGAACATGATTAAACCCTAAAAATACATGCTTATACACGAAAATCCAAGAATATCACAAAAACTGTGATTTTGACAATATTTCAGGATTCTTCGGGTACCCTGTTTTGCAACTTGCTTAATTCAGCCATCAATCGGATTCCAAAATTCATCAAATTTGGTACCTGCACTTATTATAACCCTAATATAGGATTGAAATTATAAAAATAATTTTTGACATTAATTTAATCCGAAAATAGCATCAAACCCTAAAAATATGCTATTTTTGACATAGTTCACCAACCAGTCTCAGTTTAAGGCCCGAACCAGGGATCAGTCCTCCATGGAAATCTCTGATTTTTTACAGAGACAAAATAGACAAAAAAAAAAAACTTTTCCTATTTACAGATCTGAAAAATCACTTAGGATCAGGGAGATCCGTTTCCTGCAATCCGGCCTTGAATACATTGATTTTAACTTTGGTCCTAACTGATACTTTCAATTGAAAATTCTGAGATAAATAGCAGCACTCATTCAAAATATCTGAGATTTTAACAGTGAACAGTGATAAAAAAAATACAGTACTCACCTTTTACAGATCATGAATCGGATCTGTATTTTGGGATGTATGAATAACACAAGTCTGATTAGGGTTTTGGTAAACCCTAACGAGTTTTAAATTGAAAATCAGAGTCTCTGACATAGGAAAAATACTAAACAGTAGTCAAAAATTCCCAAAATTTCACAGTAGATAGATCTAATCAATGTGAATCCATGGCACTTTACAGATCTAAAATCGGATATAGGATGAGAAAAATATCATCACAGCAAGTTACCTTCTTGATTTTAACAACGATTTTAAAGCTTTAAAAACTCGATTTGATGTCTGATTTTTCTGACAGGGTTCCCGAAGTCCAAAATCTCTGATTTTTTTACAGTAACTCTTTTACACATACATGTATCGCATATAAAAAAATAAGAACTACACAGCAAGTATTTCAATCTGAAATAACATTATCTTTACTGTTCTAAACCTAAAACACACAGAAATCTAAGAAACTTAAGAAACCATGCATTAACTAATGAAAATCAATAAAATAAACCATAAAACAGTAAATAGAAATTATTTCTATGGTGTAAAACGTATAATAAGCATGAATAAACCATTAAATAAATAAAAAATCAGGGAATCAATGGCTGGAATTCGATTTTACCTTTAAAGACATAGATTTAACCCATTAAAAGGGTAAATCATATGTTTTATTGGTTAATAATGAAAAGAATCATGCTCAAACCAATTCTAATGGATTAAAATCCCTGTAAAACACACAAAACAGGGTTAGATCACCTTCGTGGACCGTTCTTGATGGTTCTTGAGGTGAAACAATGGTTGAATCTTCATAAGGAAGGGCGCCCAAGCCTAGATCTAGGTTTAAAACATTAAAAAGCATTAAATAAGGTAATAAAAAATAAAGAAAATAATACCTTGGAGTTTACAGCAATGGAGGAAGGGCTGGAGAGGAGAGAGAAGCTCCAAGAACTTGCCAAAGAGAAGTCTTGAAAAATCGTCCCCTATGGGGCCTTTTTATAACTAAAAAAAACTAGGTTTTAAAATGACTAATTTTAAAAAATTGGGACTCTCAGGGGGGGGAGATTTTTGAGTGAGACTATCCTACCCCTAGCCTAGATTATCCTATTTAATACCTAATTAACCCCTAGTCTCTCCTAAAAAATCCCCAAATGTAATGCCACTTGGCATTTTTAACATTTGAGTTTTAAAACACCTTTTAAAAACCTTTAAAAACACTAGTTTTAAAAACTAACTTTCAAAATAAATTTTAACTCTTCGTACCTCAAAAATTACGTGATTTAGGACTTCGTATAATTAGATATGCATAATTACAAAGAATTCGCGCGATAATACAAGAAATTACCAACACTGAAACACATCACATATCATATTATCTCAAAAATATTGTGGGTCTTACATCAATTATATGAGAATGTGCAAGTGAGTGTACAATTCCATAATTTTAAGAGATGTGCAATTCAAGATCATAACGTAAACACAATTGCAAGTACATTGAGCTGAAACAAGTATTGCAAGCTTCTAATTACAATTTCAAGTAGTTAGAATGTTAAATGTCATAATTTGGCAATTTCTTGCATGGCGAGGCCACTTTCCTAGGAAAGATTTATGATTTTGGTGCACTCATGCGTTGAGATTGAAATCTAGAATATTCTCATTTGTATGGGAATTACATTTGCATTTCCAAGGTGGATCGCCGCACTTGCGAGAGAAACGATGGAAATATGTTATGGGGACAATTATACGTATATGCATCACTGAGTTACTAATGTTCGCAAAACATCTTACTCTGATGCTGACAAAGTGGAACCAATTTCATAAGGGGATTCATGAATTCGACACACTTACGTGTCATGAATGAAATCTAGGATATTCCCAACTCATGGGAATAACATTGGCATTACCACGAATATGTGCAAAATAAATATGTATATATATACCTAGATGTAATGCCTATATTAGTGAAATAATGCATATATACTTATAACAATACATTGGACAAATACCACCCTTGCAGGGTATGTTGTTTTACAGAGGAGAGGGAAAATGCGGAGGCAACTGGATAGCCTCGGAGGGAAGCTGCTACTTTCATCAACATATGAGATGAAATATGGCATAGGAAATGTGGATGGAGACAGTGTTGTGAAATATGTAGCAGTGAGAAGATGGAAGTGCAGTAGACAACAAGATCTATAGATGTGGCATATATACAGTGGGTGTGAGGGATATTTGCAGAAAACATAAGAAAATCTCTCTGTTGCAGCGGCACCTTGAGCCTCATTTTCCAAGCATTCACCACAATTGATGGTCTTTACAGCTAGAGTTGGACTCCCTTGATCATCAGGCTGGCATGCAAAAAACCCAAAAAAAAAAGATGCAGTTACAGGTTCATTCCTTATTGCCGAATTCCTAATTCCTCATGCAACAAAACTTCAAAGCAAGGGATGCCTCAGTCCGTAGCCTGAATCAGAGAAAAACCATATCTTCAAATTCACCTCCTTGCTGATATCGGGTTTTGGACTACCCTTTTGCAACACTTATGCAACAAGATTCTAAACGTTGGTTCCAAACCCTGAGTAATTTGGGTTCATCACAAACAGATGGTTGCGGTATGAGTTCAAGCAAACTCATCCCTAATGTAGAAAGGGGAAGAACATCAGAGGTAGGCTGTGACACCAACCAAATATATTATGCTTCAGTTTTTGCAATTAAATGGTTTAAACCATCTTAGGTGAGAAGACTGACACCAACATTAAGGGCGTATATTGAGCTTGACATTGCAACACATGGGACCCCCATATATAACAGCTCGTAGGTGGTTGTTGTACCTGTATAAAAAAAATGTATCTACACAACTATTCATTAGAGGGTAAACCTGCACAGGATCATGATTGAGAAGGATGAGTGGCAGAGGATCAACTAGTAGCTATTCCAGAAATAGTGACAGAGATAAAAAAGGCCTCGATGTGTTAAGCTTTTACTGATTGAAATTCATGTCAATAGGCCCGTTTCATAATTGTCAATAGTTAACTCCAGCGAATCGAATCCACACAATATCACTAGTTATAATTCATACTCACATTACAGAAACTCCAATGTGTGCTCCAGCAGATCATGATTGGATGGCTCAATTAATGTAAGACAATGTCAAATAGAAAGGGAAGGATAAGATTATAACAAAGAATATCATTCTAACGCAGGATCAGTAATTACCTATACCTTGGTATGCTTATGGCGTACTGTCGCACCAAAATATGATAAAACGAAAATGAAAATGTAAGATTCAAAGCTACCATGGTCAGAAAACAGGAGGCAGGCAAATGCTGGGACCTAGGGATGCTAATGCACATGTATGTTGAAATGGGGGTTGGGAATAAAGATTAATCAGGGATGAAAGAAAACAAACAAATTACAGAGATATTGTCTTAAGAGATGTAACTTGCTTAAATGGACACTACCTGTAACTCGCAGATTGCAGAAACAAAATCTCAGGAGATGGAGATTGCCAGGATAAGAGCATTTTCAAGTTATGAATGGTAAAAATATAAACACATGAAAAGCAAATCACTAAGATGAATCGACACTTCAGATTGTGATCTATAGACACATGACTTCAGGAAATTCAAACTGCTAAAATGAATTGATAACTTCACATGCCAATAAAGATCATGACAGAAAAACAATGGCAAAGAAGCATATAAAATTAGGATAGACCGGATGGAAGGCAAAATAGCATGGATGGAATGAAATGCAAGGGGGATTTTAAACAGAGTGCTGGCCAAACAAGCATAAAGTAATGGGCCAGATAAAGCATGATATTGAATGCATATTAGAATTTAAATGGAAATATGAGATTGAACTGGAAGATCTTCAAGCGTGATGAACAATCAAACGTAATAATAAAAAAGAAAAAGAAAAATGGACACAACACAATGGCCAAGAGGGGAACATAATCAAACGATAGATCAAATATGACCCAAAACAGAAAATCCCATGTGAGTCGGAGATCAAGAAGTATCAAATCATCTAAATAATCAAAAGAAAATGAACAGGGAAGGGAAAGATCAAGCCTGGGACAAAGATCGATCATAAACATATGACGCTATACTATACTGAAGACGAGAGCAGATTTTATTGTATAATATGATGAAAGACAAAATTCTAGGAAACAAAAGCAATGAAATTCATCATGGTATTGAGGAAGAAATAGAGATAATGTATTGTGAAAATATAGATTGCGGCAGAGGAAAAAAAAAAAAAAAAGAAAAAAAGAAAAAAAAGAAAAAAAGAAAGAAACGAAATCAATGAGAATTAATGAGAAATACGTGATTCAGTTGGATCTTGCACAAATGGAAGTAAAATCCAGATATGCCATCCGGTATGGATAAATCACGATATGTGGTTAAGAAAGAGAAAAGAAAGAAAGAAAAAAAAGGGGAAAGAAGAAAGAGAAAAAAGAAAAGGGGGGGGGGTGATATGATCAACCCCTCTATTGCATTAAACATATCATCGAACTGTAGACGGGTGACCTAGATCAGCAGGATGAGACCAAAATGCCGAGAGTCATCAGAGCAACTTCAAGCTATAAACCGATCATTACGATAAATCCGAAAATCCGATGCAAGAGGAGAAAACCAAAGTAAAAGGAAAAGAGCTCATACTAAAACCGGATGCGATGAGCAGGAAATATGATGCTGCTAATAGGATAACATATACGAAAGATAGACATTATACTAGAAACATGGACAAAATCAAATCAAAATTTAAATGAATCATACAGAACAACAGAAAGAACAAATTAATTGTAAAAGACAAAAGGCATATGTCGGAGCATGACTGCTTCTTTTCATATTGCACACAGGAAGATTGATTTGCCATAAGCAAATCGCATGCTACCAAAGGTGCTTAAATGGGATTGAAGACAAAAAAAATCAAAAGAGAAATTCAGAGAAAGAGAGAGAGAGAGAGAGAGAGAGAGAGAGAGAGAGAGAGAGAGAGGTACTCACTGCAGTTTCGCGGAGATCCTGAAGGATGGAGAAGAGGGCTTTCCTCAGTAGCTTCATGAGAGATCAGAGGGGCTTGATGGTGAAGGGAGGCGAATAACCGATCCTTTATCCCTTCTCGATACCTGCTTATATAGAAGGAGGAGAACCATCGAGAAGGGGGAGAGAAAGCTCGAGAAGAAGGGCAGTGGTTAGGGATGGACGGGTGGAAGGCTCGACCGAAGGGTGGAAGGCGGATCCAAGGTGGAGACATATTGCACATGGGGAGGTAAATTGTAAATGAAGCCTTTCCTGCGGTCTCTCCTATGCAACGAGAGGCAGTTAGGCAATTTGCGGTTTCGGCCCTTCCAATTTTGAAAATTTTGAAAATAGTGTCATTTTCACAATTTTTTTTTGTTAAAATGTAGTTTTCAACAAGTTTCCAAAAGGGGCTTTAAAGGCCATTTAGTTTTTGTATTTTCTACATTTTTTTGCATTTTTGTGAAATAAAACTCTAAATCTATGGGAAAATAAGGGATTTAAAACTATTTTTTGTATTATTGAGAAATATTTATAAAAGAGGGGTTTTCTAAGAATTCAGGGTTAAACTTTGGAAATTTCTTTAGAAAACGGGTTTGGCTCCGGGTTTTGAGGAAATATTCGAGTTTTTAACCTCAAATCGAGAAATACAGAGCTGTGGATTCAACTGGGTGCCGGATGGACTGTTTGAGCCTTTCAAAAATTATTTTTGGTATTTTTGTAATTTCAATTTAAAAATTAGACAACGAGGCTTAGATTTGGATTTTAACATTGGATCTGGATCCAAAGATCGAGTCAAATATAGAAAATGGATTTGATTTCAGTAAATCTGAGAAATAAACTGGAATTTTGATTGAAATTGACTCAATTTATGCAGAAAATGAGGGCCAGGAGCAAAAAGGGATTTTTTGTGAAATTTTGAAAAATTTGGGGTGTTCACACCCCAGCTGAAGGAGAAGAACCATCTCCATCCCCTTCACAAGGTGAGTTATCATCCTACATTGATTTTTTTTGGATTTGGCATATGCATGTTTGTTTTTCGTCTCTCATAAAATTAAACTGCATGCATGATGAGGAAAAGGATTTTCGTGGTGAACCTAGACCCACTAAGGATTCATATTTTTCCTTTAGAAAAGGCTTGCAATGCTTTGTATTTTTGGCTTTTCGTTTGTTAGCTTGGATTCTTCGAATTTTTGCATTTTGAGATGGATTTTGGTTGAGCTTGTTGGCAGCCGGGCTGGACCCTTTTAACAGCCAACCTGGGCCCTTGTTGGCTTCGTTTTGGGCCCCTAGGCCCTATTGGAGGTTGCTGTAACCTCTGCAGCAAGCCTCCAAACTGACCAAGGGTCGGTCAGTCCGGACCTCCCCCTATGCCCCCTTGTGCGGGTTTGAGCATGTGGCTGCAGCAGCCCCAGCTGGGCTGCTGTTGTGGCCCCTTTGCTGTAGCAGGGAGGTCTGGGCCATCTCGGGACCCAGACCTACCAGGGTGACCCACTCACCAAGTGGGGTCACCGTTGGGAGCCTCCTCCCATCCGGTTGCCTAGTAGCAACATGAACCGGGTGCACTAGCACCCGAGTTTATGTCTTGGGCGCACCACTTTGTGGGGCACTGGCCACAGCCCGTGGCCTAGGTCTGGACTCCATCCTAGGTTCAGACTAGAGGTACTGACCCCCAGCACTCCCCACCTCGTTTTGACCGAGCAGGGTCTGGACCCACAGGGTCTAAACCATGCTGCCAGGTCAGCGCCACCCCAGTCGGGTGCTAGGTTGCCCCTTGGGCGCACCCACATTGTTGGGGCATGGGCTAGGGCAGTAGCCCTAGTCCGAACCTCTTCTAAGGTTCAGACCAGGGGCTTTCACAGCCCTTCCCATTGACCTAGCAGGGTCTGGACCCACAGGGCCCAGACCATGCTGTTTGGGCTAGACCCACCTTGTGGGGTGCTAGCCGTAACACATGGGTGTGCACTTTCAGCCCACCCAATAGTTGGGTGTGGGCTAAAAGCTGCGACCCTGGTCCGAACCCTATGGTTCAGACCAGGGGTACTCCGTGTTGAACCCAGTTGGGTCTGGTCCGACCAGCTGGTTTGCCTTGGCCCAGCTCACCCGAGTGGAGTGCTAGCCGCACCCACCTTGGGATGGCTTTTGGGTAGCCACCGGCCCGGAGTACTGTGTGGGGCCTAGCTGCTATATGCAGCACCTGATCAGAACATTCAGTTCAGACCAGGGATGGTGTATGATCACGATATGGACCTGAGGACCAGACCCCTCTCTTGCCTTGGTTCACCTTGGCACCAAGTTAGCACCGGGTGCTAAGGCACCCGACAACCTTGCTGCCATTAGTTTTGGGCTGGATTGCAATCAGTCCATAGCCCATGGTCTGAGCCATTTTCGAGCTCAGACCTGATTTGCTTTGGACCTCACGAGGTCTGATCCAAGGGACAGACCTTACGGTCTTGCCAATGGGTCGGTTGGGACACCACCAACCGGTTCCCCTTGGTGGCACCCGTTCGGTCTGAACCACCTTGGGTTCAGACCAAGGTGGGTTCGTGAGCTGAGCTGGGTCTGATCCCATTGGGACCAGACCTAGTTGAGCATTCTGCAGAAGCTCAATAGATGGCTGCAACTTCCTTGTTGCTACCAACCTGCAAGACGAAACCATTAGCTATGAAGCGAGGAAATTAACTTGTGAGCAACGAAATTGTTGCGATCTTGGGCATCGGATGCCTGTGCCTCGCTGTCCCATCACGGCAACAATATGTTGAGGTTATGACGTGTGTCACACTACACAATTGCACATATTTTTTTTGCCTTTGTCGGACACTTCCGGTAGATAGCATCGTTCGTGCCTCGTGTGTGCAGGCAGAGTGCGACCACACATTTAGATATGCTAATGTTATCCCCATAAGTATGGGATTAAGTTGAGACTCATTCTTGACACTCGTGAGTGCCGATTTCGCAAAGATCCTTCACAGAAAGCTTCGCTATGTGAGTTTTGCCGCGGTATGATGTTTGGAATACACGTATTTGGGAAATATGTATCCAAAGCTTGGAACACCCTTTACACGTATGATAGTGATTGTATATGTAATTTGAGCTGCGTGCCGCTAAAATATAGTGGATTGTGCCATTTTAGATATATATTGTATCATTGCACATTTTTCAATACTTGTGTGAATTTGAGACTTTGTGGTTTTTCTTATTTCGCACATGCACGTTGGCACATCTTGACACGTATGTCACTATTTTGGGTTGTCGAGTGTTACTTGTCGATTGACTCATAATCGTATATTCACGATTGTATTTTCACACCAGAGGCGTGCTTCACCCTCGAGGTGACATACACTTGAAAACTGGAACACCATATGGGTACAACATAATGTACCTGTTGGGGTTTGCGACTCGGTTGGAGTCTTCAGGCAATGGCCCATGTTTGTGAGAGAGAGAGCTCACGTATTGTGATACCCTAGGTATAAACTAAAAATGGTGTTGTGATCGTCTTTACAGGCGATATACTTTTCTGTTGCCGTGTGAGGCTGAGCACGTGAATGATGGCTAGGACCTCGTTGTGTATCCCCGCGGGGACCACGAGGCATATATGTCTAAATACTTATGCAAAGTTTAAATTCATGCAAAAAGGCACGTGTTTGATACACTTGTATTGTCATAATTGCAGATATCGTACTACGAGCATTGGTTATTGTTATGGTTGTCCGATTTCACTTAGAACTTGCACGTATTCACACGTGAATAGAAATGAGATACATAATTATTAACATTTATGTTTTATGGTTGAGCAATTATACTTTGCTCTTACACGTATTGACACAAATGTCCTATGGATCGTATGCGACATCGATACACATATATATACGGTAATTCACCTCTTGGCATTATGCCAAATGCTTGTCACATCCGTAATTGTTAATATATGGTTATCACCTTTGTCGGGAAGGTTCTTCTCTATGCTTGTTGTGCTGGAGCACGTAAATGTTCGAGTGTGACCTCGACATTTTTGCTCGTGTTGCCCTGCGGGGAACACAAGGCTAGATGGGCCTAAGTACCTCGAAAGGAGGAATTATGGCTGGAGACGCACAATTAAGCCTAACTGTGGATTGATGAATGCGATGATTCCCATCATCGTAATTGCTCTATTATTCGTTTGCTTTACTGCTTAAATGCCTGATTAGTTTCATGTATGTGTGCACTGGGCACACGATTTATCCTTGACACATGATCAGTCCTGTAAGTACAAAGGGGACTTGAAGTACATTGTAGAAATATATGCTTGTCTTTGAGACTCGATTGAACCCTATGAACTCCATGGCGAGTTTGTATGGGCAATGAACCCATTTCGTGAGTTGAGCTCACTTGTGCCGAAAACGTGTGGTTACACGTATCTTCTTTCATAGTATATCCTGTGTGTTTCAGATATATAATTGATGAAACATTCATCGTTGTCTTTGAATGTGAATGCTAACTCCATAATCCTACTTATCGTGCGATTACGATAATACGGCTTATCTTGGACCATGATGATAAAATTGTATCTTTCTTGCTTACTTGTGTAGATGCTTAATATTACTGTCTAAGTGTGACATTATCGCTTATCACTTTGCATTATCTTTACTTCACTGCGGGTGTTAGTATTGTTCCTATGCTTGTCATACCCGTGGTTCCTTAGTTACTTGTGCTTCAACAGTTGTTCAACTCAGTTCCTTGTTTTTGCTAGTTTCCTCATTGTACTTGTTACTATCACTGCTGCTTAGACTTGCAACACTTGCACCTACTTGACGCACACACATATACCTTGGTTCAAATGTTTTTAATTGTTCTATCATGTTAGCTACAACCTGTTACTCATAGTTTTCGAGTTATGTTATATTTGTATCATGCTCCATACTGTATGCTCTTCCTTAAAATGATAATGTATGGATGGTTTATCTCACCAGCTCGCAAGAGTACTGACCCCATTTTATGGGGATACAAGTGTTTGATTTTTCGTGGTGCAATGGAGCTTGATGTGTGGTGGAGGACTGAACCCACACTCTAGAACTTGAGATCTTGGCAGTGGTCTTTTAAGAAGGGAAATGATGTATATTCTTCATGTATCAAGTTGTAATAAATAAAATGTTTCTTTTTGTTGTTCACCCTGTGACCCGCTCAGAAGTTTCAGCTGTTTTCCCTTGTGAGTTTTGCCGCTTGCGCAATGCTTTCAATTTTTTTTTTTACCCTAAAAACTTAAGGATTTTCCAAGTTGGGATTTTGGGGAGTCATAGATCTTGGTATCAGAGCCGTGTTTTAGAAGTGTGGTTCAAGTCTCTGCACGCATCGACCATCGCACTGTAAGTATGCCTCATTTAGCATAATTGTGATTATGTTGCTTAATTGTTTTTCCTGTATGCTATGAGGTTGTATTTTCGTAAAGGGTTTATGTTGCGCTTGTGGATGTGGATTCTTAAGCTAGTTAGTGTTTCTTTATGTTTTCCAACTACGTTGGATATATTCGTAACCATATCCTTGCTGAAGGGTATTTTTGGAAGCAATCTTTCAGACAGAAGGCTGGAGCCTTGTTTGTGCCAATTGAATTGGTGTGTTCCTCATTGGAGGATGCGGTTGATCCTCAGTTGTTCTTGGTGATGCGAACATGTGCGCTTAGCAAGTGGCTTTTGCGTTGCCGATGAAGGCAATCGACTCCTGAGAGGGTCGTTGTTGGGGACAACATAACACCAGACTTCAGGGTGTTTCTCTTGAGAGAGCGTTGTGGGAGTTCTTGTTTCCCAGCCACCGTCGTCTGAGGGACTTGTGGTGCCGTGAGTTAGCTCAAGTGGTGATTCCTGGTAGTGCCAACATTGCCGTTGGAGTGATGATTCTCCAACGATGCCATTAGAGTGGTGATTCTCTGACGATGCCATTAGGGTGGTGATTCCCTAATGATGCTACTAAAGTAGTGACTCTTCAGTATTGCCGTTGGAGTGGTGATTCTCCAGTGATGCCATTAGAGTGGTGATTCTCTGACGATGCCATTAGAGTAGTGATTCCCTAGTGATGCTACTGAAGTGGTGACTATTCAGTATTACAGTTGGAGTGGTGATTCTTCAGCGATGCCGTTAGAGTGGTGATTCCCTAATGATGCCACTGAAGTAGTGACTCTTCAGTATTGCCGTTGGAGTGGTGATTCTCCAGCGATGCCGTTAGAGTGGTGATTCTCTGACGATGCCATTAGGGTGGTGATTCCCTAGTAATGCTACTGAAGTTGTGACTCTTCAGTATTGCCGTTGGAGTGGTGATTCTCCAGTGATGCCGTTAGAGTGGTGACTCTCTGGCGATGCCATTTGGGTGGTGATTCCCTAATGATGCTATTGAAGTGGTGACTCTTCAGTATTTCTGTTGGAGTGGTGATTCTCCAGCGATACCGTTTGAGTGGTGACTCTCTAGTGATACGATTAGGGTGGTGATTCTCTAATGATGCTACTGAAGTGGTGACTCTTCAGTATTGCCGTTGGAGTGGTGATTCTCCAACGATGCCATTAGAGTGGTGATTCTCTAATGATGCCATTAGGGTGGTGATTCCCTAGTGATGCTACTGAAGTGGAGACTGTTCAGTATTGCCGCTGGAGTGGTGACTCTCCAGTGATGCCGTTAGAGTGGTGACTCTCTGACGATGCCATTAGGGTGGTGATTCCCTAGTGATGCTACTGAAGTGGTGACTCTTCAGTATTACCGTCAGGGTGGTGATTCTCTGACAATGCCATTAGGGTGGTGATTCCCTAGTGACGCTACTGAAGTGGTGACTCTTCAGTATTGCCGTCAGGGTGGTGATTCTCTAACGATGCCATTAGGGTGGTGATTCTTCAGTATTGCCGTCAGGGTGGTGACTCTCTGACGATGTGTTATCATCGCAAAAATTTCTTCCCTTCCATGCGGGAGACAGGGGAAAACATTTCTGCGAGTCAAACTTGACCAGAGTTTTGAAAATTTGTTTTGAAATACTCACCTCTGTTTTGAAAATAGCGAGAAAATCCATAGGATAGGGCTCGACCTATCGGTACGAGGTTCGACCGTTCCTGCCGCCTTTAACAGGGGTAATCGAACCAAGGACCAAAAGTGTGTTTGACTTAGCGGAATTATCAAAATCGTGTTCTATCCTAAATGCACAGAGAATTCAGGCATATGCTATGAAATTTTGTAAAATGCAAGTTGGAAAATATGATGCATGCTTAGAAAATTGCTTTTGAAGTTGGAAAATGTTTTTAAAGCAAAAGATAGAAATCAATTTTCTGAGGAAACTCTGATGAAGAGATTTGAAATCTCAAGAAAGTCGATAAAGATTTGGGAAGATCATGAATGGATGAAAATCCTGGGAAAATGGAAAGAATTCTTGAGAAAAGATGAACATGTTAAAAGAAAAATATTGGTAAGGAAAACTCTGACTTTGAAAATTTTCTTTGGAAAATGATTGAAATTTATTGGAAAACTCTTTGGAGAAGGAACATCAAAACTCAAGAAACTGAAATCCTGAGAATCTCAACCTTGAAGTTTTTGAAAATCGATTTTGATTCTTGAGAATGATGAGAAACTCTTTTTGAAAAGGAATCTTAAGAAAAGAACATTTTCAGGGAAAATCGTGGAAAAACTTGACTTGGGAAATCCGACTTTGAAAATTTTTAGAGTTTCTTGAGGAATCGATTTCCATGGAATGGAATTTTTCTTGAGAAAAAGTTTGAGCAATGCAGGTGATTGTATGATGCAAGTGATTTGAATGGATGAATGTCTTTTTGTGAAAACCTCTTTTCAGAAAAATATGCAGTTTTAGACTTAAACTAAGTAGAATTACCACATATTCCGACTATGGCCGTAAATATGCTTGTAATTTACTTAGTTAATTCTAAATTTTTTCGTAAAACTGAAGATATGTAGTGAATTTTGGAAGATAGCCTAAGAGTGTAGGCTCGGTGTGACTAGTAGAAAGATGCTGAGTCTCGTCCATATACCGACTAGGGCCGTAAATATGGACTCCACTGAGTTCATCAACTCCCTAAGAGTTGGTGCACATGCCATTCGTGTATACCCATAGTGATTTTGAAATGCAATGCATGAACCACATAGTCAGGAAATTACAGAAATCAAACTATATGATATGAATCCTAATCTAAGCAGTAAAAGTAAATATTATTCCAGATTTGATTATTACATCTCTGACATAAAGCAAAATAAAAAAAAGAAAAGAAAAGAAATACAGAGTTAAAAGAATCAGCATCCTCCAGATTTTCCGTGAACCAAAGGAGTCAATGCTTCTCTGATTTTGTAAACTAGATGCCTTTCAGATGTCACCTCTTGAAGACTGATTTATTGAGAATAGGAGGCTCAATGCTCAGAACCAGCAACAAGAAGATAGCTTTTCTTCTATGTACCTTAAAGGTTTGCTGGAGTTCTTTGATCCCTGGCTTGAAGGAGGACAGCGAACGGTAAGGGGGAATGAACGAGAAAAGGATAGGGATTCGAGAGGTAGGGGAGCTGGAGTCATGGGTTCTTCTCCTGCTGGAAGGAAGGAAGAAAAGTAATCAAAAGGGGATTCCAGTGATAAGGGGGGAGAGGCAGTCGGGGGTCGGCTTCCTGCTAGCAGAGAGGAGAAGAGGCGATAAGGGGGATTGAGAGATAGGGTCAAGAAAAAAATCGCAGATTGGGGATCCCCGTGTTATCCCCCCCCCAGTGGGCCTTTTAATGACCGACCTCCCCTTTCTCCACAAAATCCGATTTTTTTCCAGCACTTTTCAACTGATTTTTGTGAGTATTTGAAAACTTTTAAAACCAATTTTTGAAATGTTTTGAAAAACTTGCCGTTTTGGAGGGGACGGCTTCCTAGTTACTTGAAATTTTTGGTTCATTTTACCTAAGATTTAGGTAAAGTGAACCCTTTCTTGTGGCTTCACGATGGCTCCATTTGGGGGAAAAGTAAAAAAAATGAGTAAAAACGGGTCTTTTTTTTTTTTAAAGGTGGTGCCACCTCAGCCGGGTTAAGAAAACTTTTTTTTTTTAAAACAAAGAATTTTTTTTGTTTGTTTTTCTTTGCAAGGAGCTTTAGTGAGGCGCCACCTATGTGTGGGCCCACTGATTATTTTGATTATTTTATTAAAATAAATAGAATTGAAAAATAAAGAAAGGGTTTTATAAATTGGTGCCACCTCAGGGTGGGCACTGTTTTAAAACCAGAGAAATGTCTGGGATTTTGAGTGTGACACTAGTTCAATGTGGGTCCCACGTCATTTATTTGAAATAAAAAGCAAAAATAACTTCCTTTTTGGGATTTTTATAACAGGCAATTTAGAAAACATGAAGTAAAAATTGGTTTGATTTCAAAAGTTTGGAAGAAAAATGGTCCTTCGGGGCAAAATGTTTAAAAAATGCAGAGATTTTATAAAGGAATTTAAAGTCAAAAGTTTGAAATAAAATCTTCTATATTTAAAGTTGTGTCCCCTTCTTCCTATCTGACGAAATTTGAAAATCAATATAAAAAACCATCCAGATCATTTTCCTGAGAAAACTTTTTGTAATTCGGAGTCCTGGGGGTTAAGACGAGAGAAACTGACTATTTTGAAAAACCCAGGGATTTAAAATCACTTTTGAAATATTTAAACTCGAATCTGGATTGATAATTTTGAAAATCAGGAGTTTTGGATCTCAAAATGACATGCTGTGCAGTGAAATGATATGAAATGCTCATGCGATGATATGCGAAGTCATGTCTCATGAAATGCCACTCTGAATCAGGAATTGGAAATTCTAGCTTCGTATCAAGAGTAGGATCTTGAAATTTTGCAGTTTGAAGATGTTTCTGAGCCTAAATAAAGAAATTTTGGGAATTGAGAATGAATTTTGGATTTTCTGCAAGGTCCAAACTCAGAAAATGATCATTTTGCCTTTTAGTGATCTCGGAGAATCGAAATGTGATGATTGGTGGAGATATCAGAAAGGAGAGTGAAAATTTAGGATGCCCCTCTTTGCTACTAAGCCGACTTGTGGCCGAGCTTAGTGGCAAAGAAAAACACACCAAATTTGGGCTAAAAAAAATGCCCCAGTTAGAAGGATCTGACTGGGTATAGATATATTAGCCCAGTGAAGATGGTAGATATGAAATAGAAAATGAAGAAGAAAGATTTGCTCTGTGGCGGTGAAGTTCAGGTTTTTGCCCTTAACCTGGATGGGACAAAAACTGTTTCGCATGAGAAAAAGCTCAGGTTTGATTCTTAACCTGATTGGGGAATGAAATACCTCATCGAATGAGGCTCAGGTTTATACCCTTATCCTGATTGGGCGAAAAATGAAATACCTCATCAAAATGAGGCTCAGGTTTGTACCCTTATCCTGATTGGGCGAAAAATGAAATACCTCATCAAAATGAGGCTCAGATTTGTAACCTTATCCTGATTGGGCAGAAAATGAAATACCTCATCAAAGGAGGCTCAGGTTTATACCCTTAACCTGATTGGGCGGAAAATGAAATACCTCATCAAAGGAGGCTCATGTTTGTACCCTTATCCTGATTGGGCGGAAAATGAAATACCTCATCAAATGAGGCTCAGGTTTATACCCTTAACCTGATTGGGCGGAAAATAAAATACCTCATCAAATGAGGCTCGGGTTTATACCCTTAACCTAATTGGGCGGAAAATGAAATACCTCATCAAATGAGGCTCAGGTTTATACCCTTAACCTAATTGGGTGGAAATGAATGGAATCCTCGAAGGAAGAGACCATGATGGAACATTCGGATTTTGCACAATAAACCCGACAGGGGTTTTGCAAAAGGAAGGAAAATGGGGTCCCTAGAGCTTGAAAAGGGGTTGATCTTGGGCGTCTCATTGCTGAGACTAAATAGCTTTTGAAATTGCCTTTTGCGAGAAAATGATTGGTGGTTCGACCTCAAACCAAAATGGGACTGTCTATGGTGGGACAGTGGGGACACATGGAAGTGTGCGAATCTGAGAGCCCAGGCGCTCAGATTATAAAAATAAAGGAAGGAATCTTGAAAACTCCCATAATCAAGTCCTTAAAGAGGGATTGAAAATTGGTGTCAGGATGTATCAAGAACGGACATCAAGCTCTCGCTTCACGTCGGGATAGCTAGAAAATATTGTCAAAATGTTGAGGATTCTGTTGTTGATTCAAAGTATTTAAAAACGATGCATATTGTAGCAAATATATTCCTTCTTTTCTACCTGAAGTTGTGACGCCCCCAAAATTCCCGACTTGTAAAATCCTTTGGATTTGGGTAAATTTTTTTTTTTTGAAAACCAGTGCGCAAGTGCGGAAGTACCAAAACAAGGAGACAAGCGGTGAACTCCGGGGCGGGTCGCAGGAGTGAAACAACAGTGAAAGAAACAACTTTTATTAATCATTTTACAAAATAGTACAAATCATTTCCCTTATACAAAACCAGCAACTGCCAAGATCCTCAAAGGTTCCAGAAGTGTGGGTTCAGAGTCCGCTGCAGCACACCGAGCTCCATCGCATGCCTAAGTAAAACACCTGTATCCCCATAAAATGGGGTCAGTACTCTTTCGAGCTGGTGAGACAAACCAAAACACGATATACCAATGTATGAAAAATCGAAAGCAGGCTTGTCATGAAACACATGGCATGCTTAATTACAATAATTGAACAGTCATATCATAAGCAAGTGAACAAAGCTACACATGGAGCAACAAGAGAATATAACTAGCACGAGTTGATGCGATTAAGCAAAGCATGAGCAATTAACCAAGACATTTCATTTTACAATTCGTATCATTTAACATAGCATGCATCAAGGAACATAATTAAACACAATTCATATCATTTGTAACCTAGTATGCATCACAGAATATAAATTACTAATGTAACAATACCAGAGGTTGTGATATGCGAACAGATGTCTAATCGTGAACTGTGCACAGATACAAGTGGACAAGAATGTGCATCGTGCCATAAGTACAAGAACTAACCAAGTGACATTACAAAGCATTGTACATTATGATGAGACAGTTAGAAGCATTTTGCCATGGTAAAGCGTGACTCACAAGCTGTGCCAAAGTTCATAAACCATGTATTTTTAACCTTAGCGAGCTCATCTCGCGAAGTGGGGCCATCGCCCACCAAAACTCGCCACGGAGTTGCAAAAGTCTCACAAGACCATAATCTCAAACATGTATATCGAGAATCCCTACGTACTTAGGGAAAAACCTTAAAATTGCCAAAGTGATTCATGCAATCAAATATAACAAACACGACTATACGACTACATTCATAGGATGACATGCACCTTAGGTTTCGTAAAAGCCTTATTTTATAAAAAGCATTAACAAGGCATTACTTGCAACATTTTTCGATTTATGCATATGCGGCCATACCAGCAACGAGGGTGAATCTACACCACACAAATAGATGATGTACCATATCTTTGTGACAACATAACTACGTATACGTTTGTTTAACATATGACATAAGGTTCTTAATTACGCAAACTCTTTAAAGGCACTCGATAAGGAGTCATAACCAAGTAAAACCTTATTTTTATAATAAAAGACATTTAATGAGGTATCATTGCAAGCATTGCGAATATTTTGCATGCAAAGCAACCCTATGCACAATAGTAGACATACACATTACCCACATTGATGGGTTTATCATATTATTGCGCATTCATAACCAAATTTTCATCAATTGCATCGGACAACGCACACATATCGCACGAGTTGTAAATAGTAAAAAACACTAATGTAATCGTTGGGATATTGGATCCGGATCAAGCGCGCATGCAGCCTCAATGGCTGCAGTCCGGAGACTTGCTAAACAGCCCACCATGCGCGGCACAGTGGAAGGAACCCAACTGTTGAGCTGGTACTGCCGAAAAACAGGCTCACCAACCTAACAGCCACCGTGGTGCCATGGGGCACCATGCGCAATGCAGCAGACCCGGTTGCAGCCAAAGAGAGGAACCCAGGTCTGGACCGACTGGTCCAGACCTCACTTGGGGCCTGGCTACCACCAAAGCGCGAAGGTTGCAGGCTTTGCAGCTTGCACCCGAAGGCGACCCACCTGCTGCAACTTGGTTGCAGCAGGCTCACCAAACACGGTCCAGGTCTGGACTGAATGGTCCAGACCCAAGTTGGCTTCAGCCAACAGCCCAAGAAGGGGTGCAGGCTCTATAGCCTGCACCCGGTTGCAGCCCAAACGCTGCAACCACCACAGCACGTCCAAACCCCAGTTGAAGGGCGCGAAGGGCTGACGCCCAAACTAAACAACCTTGGCGCAGGCCTTTGACAGGTCTGGACCGCATACGGTCCAGACCATGTCAGGCTGGAGGCAAGTTTGACCCACATCAGCTCGAGCTGGTGGGTCGGCTAAGGGTCACGCCAACTGAAAAAAAATAAGAAAAAAAGAAGGGCGCCCAGGCTGAGCCATTTGTGGTCGGCCTGGGGGTCACCCGAAAAGCAAACATGCGTCCAGAAATTTTCTGGACGCCCAAACAAAAATTAAATGGTGGAAGAAGAGAAAGGCTCAGCCCGCCTTCCCCAGTCCAGCAGCATCCGAACCCCTAAAGGGGCCGACCCAACTGGGTATGGCATGCTGGACAAAGGGGTCGGTCTAAGGCTTCCTAGCCAACCGAGATCGTGCCATGGAAGAAAACCTTTGCTGACACGAGACAGTCCAAACGAGCAAGATGGAAAACGCATAATGTAAAAATGGCTTCCAGCCATTGTGCAACCGTAACACATCCTTAACTCAATTCCGCTGCCATAGCCAAACGGGTTCAAAGGCCATCACGTTTCCAGCCACAAAAGCGATCAAGAACAATGACTGAAATGCGTTTAGGCCATCAACAACTATGAAGGAAATGCATGCAATGCAAAACGAGGGCCTAATGTGTGCAAACATGAGAATCCACCATTATGAACCTACCACTATGTTGCACAGCAAAACGCATGCATGTATGCTCCATAAACTCCCCCAATGCAAAACATGTAAGTTCACGAAAATGCAAGAGCATAAGGACCCGCTCAATCGAAGCCCACACATGGCATATGGAAGGGAAGCTCACCTTCACGGCTTTGAACAATGGAGGAGATGAAGATAGAGGTGGTGTGTGCTTCGGTTGGAGCTCCAGCTAGGTACCACTCACACTCTCTACTCTCTCACACTCACAGTTTGGAGAAGGGAAGGAAGGGGAGAGAGAAGCTCCACCCCAAAATCTACCAAGGGTATGCTTTTTCTCTCTCTTCAAGACTTTAAATATGTAGGGTTAAAAGCATTGGATGGCTAGGATTAAATGAGAATAGATGGATGGCTGGGGTGCTCCACGCCCCCCTATAGCCAATGCATGTCTAGCTTTTGAATCATTTCAAAAAGGTTTCAAAATTGCCATTGAAAAGAGTTTCAAAAAGCCTTTAAAATGTGTAGAAATTACATGGGCTGCCCCTTGGCTGCTTCCCAAGCTAGCCACACGATTTTGGTTGTTTGAAAACTCTCAAAAAGGTTGCAAAAATGCCATGGGGGACCAGCCCCATGCCTCTTCTTTGGAAAGTGCGCCCCTCATGATGAAGGCTCATGCTTCATCATGAGTCTTGGAAAGAAACAATGGCCAATTGTGGCCTTTTTTTTAAAAACCATGCAAAACTTTTCAGAAACGCCACCCAGCTGGTCAAACCTGGACCAGCTGGTCTACCATGGACAAAAACGTCCTCTAGAGAGGTCGCCCAATGGGTTTGGGTCCTCCTCTAGTTGACCCGGATCCAAATCCAAAATCGCCTATGTAAAGTTTCAAAACAACGCTTATTTAATTCATTTAAATATTAAATCAACTTCAATAAATCGCTTAGTTCTCTTCAACACCTTAAATAACATAGAATGTTCAATGCCTTATCAGAAAATTGCCCTTCGTTTGTAATAATTAAGCATATTACGATTCGTGTTCAATTGTAGAGCAAAACTCGTAACTCACATGCACCGACGAGGTTTTTACGTCGTATAGATCCCAAATTCGGGGAAAAACCATAAAAACATACTATAAATTAACCCTTAAATTTTTAGAAGCTAATTCGTCCAGAATTAGACACTTCTTACTTACACAGTGAAACTACGCGATTTTCGGGTCGCGCGTACAAGGCCAAAACACGAAGCATATTCAATTCTCATCACATCATGGGCTATATCTCATAAATACACAAAAGCATACATAATAACATCAAATAAGCAGTAAATTTCTCATAAAAATTCGCGGGTCTTACAGAAGTATTACCTCCAAACGAGATTGACTTCATAGAATCAAGATTTGGAATCCCAATTGCTTGCAATTGACCTTCTTTAAGGAAGCTATCAATTTCCTTGATATGAACAGAAAAGAGAGAATTTAATATTATGAAAGCAATTGATGAAAGAATATTGATAATATAATTTCACAAAATTAAATAAGATTCTTGATAGATTTGGCAGTTTGATATCCTGGGAGCTTCTCTCATGATAATCTTTCTGCACTCTTTTGGCTCTTTTGGGTTTCAGTTACATCCTCCTTCATTTTTGGAGATGTCTTGACTTTTTCTTTTTTTCTTTTTCTTCTCTCTCTCTCTCTCCTTTTGAAAGGGTACATCACAAACTCCTTCAACTTGGAGATGTTCCGATCCTTCTTTGCTCCAGGGGTCATGTTGATGATATTGGCTCATGGGTTTAGAAATCTCTGGATGATAGCGGAAATTAAATATCTTTTAGGGATTGTCGGGAGGTTCATCGCATCTGCCTTCATCTGAGAGATCCCTTTTGCGGATATTTAATTGCAGCTTAGGTGATTTTGAGGAGGCAGGGCTTGGGTGAATTCTCTCTTTTTCTAGCGCTCAGGATATTTCCACTGCCTCATCTTTACAAGAATAATCTTTAGAGATGTGCCATAACTGCGATCAATATAAATCATTTATGGCTTTGCAATAACATTGAATCTTCTTCTCTGGCCATATCGAGGATTTATCCTTCATCCTTTTGGTTGGCCAATAGAAAGAATTTGAATCTTGAATCTTTTTTCGCAAAAGCTTCACTCTTTTGGAAGTAATGCTGAAGGTAAACTGAGGTAAAGATTTATGCAATAAGGATTCTGAAATCAACAAGTAATTGGTTGACAAATTGACAAAATGTTCTTGAAATCCTTGGTGAAAGAGAGCATTTGCAGTCCGGTTCAACCCATCCGTGATGAAAATTCTTCTCTCTTTTTCCCCAAAAAGAGAGACTCAGGCTTAGCCCTTACCTAAATGGGAAATGGAAATTACTCCTCTCTTCCCTGAAGAGGAGGTGTTTGCAAAATGAACTTTCGAAGAGAAATTAAGCTTTCATCAAAGCTCCCTAATATTAGGCTTCTCTTATGGAAAGGGAGCCGATAGTAGTGAGGTCGGAAAATTGGGTCATGAAGGAACGAGTCCATCACACTCTCCCTGAAAAGAGGGTCTTTCATGACGACAAATGACCTAGTATGAAAATTGGGGGGGGCACAAGAAAAGTGAGTCTCCGTCGAGCCTCTCCCTTTAAAAGGGTTCCTTGTGTGAAATTGGAAATTGTTTTGCAAACGGTTCACAAAGGCGCAAGTCCCTTCAAACTCTCATTGAAATGGGGCTAAGTGAACGAATTGGATAGCATGCAAGAAGAACGAGCTCCCTCGAATTCTCCCTAGAAAGGGTCTCTCGCAAGAGAAAATGATTGAAATTTGGATATTGGGCCAATAGACGGAATGAATACGACCATGATTGATAGATGTGACCCGTAGGTCGAAAATGATTGAGATAGAATTGGTAACCCGAAGGTTTGATATTGGATGACCTAACGGTTGAAATTGAGAATTGGTTGACCCAAAGGTCAAAGTTGTGTGATCCGGAGGTCAAAATTTGAGAATTGAGTGACCCGAAGGTCGAAATTGGAAGTTGAATGACCTGGAGGTCAAAATTGGAAATTGGATGACCTGACGATCGAAATTGAGAATTTGGTAATTGGAATTGAGAATTGGAAATTGGGTGACTCGGAGGTCAAAATTGAAAATTTGAATGATCCGAAGATTTAAATTGGAAATTGGTGGGCAAAATGTCAAATTTGAGAAATTGACTATCCCTGAGGATCGAGGTGACTTGAATCGACAAGGGAGAATAAAGAGCTCGAGTCAGATCTCGAATAAAGTAAAGAGGTCATGAATCAGAACTCGGATCAACAAAAGAGAATGAAGGGCTTGGGTCAAAGCTCGAATAAAGTAAAGAGATTACCAGTCGGAACCCGGATCAACAAAGGAGAATGAAGAGCTCGGGTCAGAGCTCGAACAAAGTAAAGAGATCACGAGTCGAAACCCGATCAACAAAGGAGAAATAATTTGGAGGAAAACCCGAGTCGAAACTCGATTTTTCAGAGGAAAAATAATTTTGACGAAGAATACGAGTCGGAACCTGATTTTTCAAAGGAAAAATAATTTGACGGAAAACCCGAGTCGGAACTTGGTTTTTCAAAGGAAAAATAATTTGAAGGAAAACCCGAGTCGGAACTCGGTTTTTTAAAGGAAAAGTAATTTGACGAAAAACTCGAGTAGGAACTCGGTTTTTCAAAGGAAAAATAATTTGAAGGAAAACCCGAGTCGAAACTCGGGTTTTTAAAGGAAATGTAATTTGAAGGAAAACCTGAGTCGGAACTCGGTTTTTTTCAAAGGAAAAATAATTTGAAGGAAAACCCGAGTTGGAACTTGGTTTTTCAAAGGAAAAATAATTTTGAGAGAAAACCCGAGCTCGGTCTTTCAAAGGAAAATATAGACCAACTTGAAAGTTGGATTTTGAAATGTACCAGTTCGAGCACTGGTTTTTTGAAATAATACCAGTTTGAGCACTGGATTTTGAAATAATACCAGTTCGAGCACTGGATTTTGAAAATATACCAGTTCGAGCACTGAATTTTGAAAATGTACCAGTTCGAGCACTGGATTTTGGTTTAGTACTAATGATTGTCTTTCAATTTTGAATAGGAATTAGGAATTATGATGGGACTGTTTGTTGAAATCCCAATACTGACCAAGTTGATGTTAATGCAGTTGGATGCAAGTGAATGCAAATTAATGTACATGGGTGCACGAGTGTGTAAAATGAGAGATTTGTTTATCCTGCCTGCATACAGAACAAAAAATTTAAAATGCCCTAGTGTAACTGAGAAAAGAAAGTTTGATCCTTATTGAAGAAAATAGGAAGATTACAAAGGAAGAATAAATGCTTCAAGTATAGAACTTTTTCAAGTGTCGAGCATTAATGGGATCTGGCAATTCTACCCTGTCGGCATTGATGAGCCGATATGAGTTGCGGGGTAATGCTTATTTGACTACATAGGGACCTTCCCAATTTGGCGACCATTTGCCACCGGGATGATGCTTGAGATAAGTTGTGGAGCGAAGTACTAAATCATTGACTTTGAATCTCCTTTCGATGTCAGACTTTGCATATTGTCTGGCTATTCATTGGCGATAGGATTGAGCATGTTCTGCTGCTTTTAGCCTTCTCTCGTCGAGCAAGTCTAGCTGTACCAGTCATTGCTGCTGGTATTAATCGAGAGGTGTGAACACCCCAAATGTTTCAAAATGATTGTAAATATTCTCTTTTTACCCTTGATCCTCATTTTCTGACAAAATTGAGTCATTCTAAAACAAAACTCCAGTTTATTCTCGAATTTTCTGGAATCAAATCAATCTTATATCTGACTTAATTTTGCTCCAGATCAGGGTAAAAGACCCAAATCTGAGACTCGTTGTCCAATTTTCAAATTGAAATTACAAAAATACCAAAAATAGTTTTTGAATGGCTCGGACAGTCCATCCGGCATCCGTTTGGATTCATTGCTCTATATTTCTCAATTCAAGGTTAAAAACTCGAAAATCTTCTCAAACTTTGAATCCAAACCCATTTTTCTGAAGAAATTTTCCAAAAATAAACCTGATTTTTTAGAAAACTCCTCTTTTGTAAATATTTCTCGAAATTCCAAAAATAGTTTTTAATTTCCCATTTTTCCCTAGTTTAAAAAAAAAAACTTTATGTCAAAAAAATACAAAAAAATTAGAAAATACAAATATATATATATATATATATAAATACAAAAAAAAAAGAAAAAAAATATAATACAAAAATACTTTTGTTTTGCCTAAGATCTTTAGAATTTTATTCAAAAATACCAAAAAAAAATGGAAAATACAAAGAAAAGAAAAAAATAATTTTGAAGACCTCCTTTTGAAAAACATCTTTCAAACTAAAACCATTTTTTTGAAAATACTTTTGAAAAAGACCGCCCTTTTGAAAATCTTTAAAAAGAGAGTCGTCCTTTGATAAAAAGGGTTTTAACGATTTTTTTTTTTAGGGCTTTTCGGACTCTCTCTCTCCATCGCATTCTCTCCTTCTCCCTCTCGCAGATCCGCCCTCTAGAAGCTTCCCTGTTGAGCTCCTCCACCATCCATCGCACCTTCAAACACTCCATCAGCCGCCCGATCCCTTCCCATGGCCATCCTCCAAACCCTCCATCGCCAACGGCCACCAGACCTTCCTCCACCTTTCGATTCCTCGCTTCTTCACTCTCCACCTTCCATCCTCAATGAACCTTCCCTTCTCGAGTCTTCCATTCTCCCTTTAAGAAGAGTCCTCCAAGCCTCTTGGGGGATCATCCATTTTTTTTACATCGAGCATCAAGTTTCCCACCACCGACTTTTCTTCTCTAGAGCCGACTTCACTTCGGGCAGCATCCATCTGCTTTGAGCAAAAAAAAAAAACATCCCTTGCTAACAACCCTCCACTCTCGCATTGATTTTCCATCCATCACGAACAACATCCATTGGTGCTTTATCCCCTCTGGTGCTTCCTCTTCAACCAATGGAGGATCGATTGAACATCCGCAGAGCCATAAGCAATTCACAGAGGAAATACCCCTCTCCTTCAAAGCGTTATCCGATGACAACAAGTAGAGGGATCATCCCTTTGGATCTCAATATCTTCTGAATCCGAGGAAGCCCTGCAGCAGAGCCAGCTTCATTTACGGTAAGAATTTCTCCCCTTCTTCTTTTCATCCTGCCCTTCTGTTGTCTTTCACGAGTTTCTGTTACTTGTTCTTCATTGTTTTAAAGACAAGCACCGTTGTAGAGCCGATCTGCATATAGCAGCATCGACCTACACAATGCAATATCGGCGAAATATCCAGATTTCGACATTTTCTTCTTCTCTTTTTTTTTTAGTATCTGAGTTTTGAATGATTGTTTATGTTCGATTTCTTGTTTTCCATCATCTGTTATATATGAATTCTTATTTGCATTTTGATTGCCCATATTCATCCTGACTTCCGATCCCGTGTTTGATTTATTCACGATGTATCGCCATCACCTTCTTCATAGCCTTATATCCATCTAAATCGACAAATCACCTCTAGTCACTTGCAATTCCCAGATTGCCGGTGATCACCGGTGTTCCCCCGTTGGAGATTGCATATCCTGTTTAAATTAAGTCCGTATCATAAGCTTGTTGGCATCACAACTCATTTTTTTTATCATTTCTAAAGCATTCATCACTGAACGGCCTCCTCTTTTTTAGTATAAGGGGTGCCTTCATTGATGTGAGGTTAACCTCCATATGGTAGTCTTTTATATATGCGTAATTTTGTCAATATCTTCTGAATCCGAGGAAGCCCTGCAGCAGAGCCAGCTTCATTTACGGTAAGATTTTCTCCCCTTCTTTTCATCCTGCCCTTCTGTTGTCTTTCACGAGTTTCTGTTACTTGTTCTTCATTGTTTTAAAGACAAGCACCGTTGTAGAGCCGATCTGCATATAGCAGCATCGACCTACACAATGCAATATCGGCGAAATATCCAGATTCTGACATTTTCTTCTTCTCTTTTTTTTTTTAGTATCTGAGTTTTGAATGATTGTTTATGTTTGATTTCTTGTTTTCCATCATCTGTTATATATGAATTCTTATTTGCATTTTGATTGCTCATATTCATCCTGACTTCCGATCCCGTGTTTGATTTATTCACGATGTATCGCCATCACCTTCTTCATAGCCTTATATCCATCTAAATCGACAAATCACCTCTAGTCACTTGCAATTCCCAGATTGCCGGTGATCACCGGTGTTCCCCCGTTGGAGATTGCATATCCTGTTTAAATTAAGTCCGTATCATAAGCTTGTTGGCATCACAACTCATTTTTTTTATCATTTCTAAAGCATTCATCACTGAACGACCTCCTCTTTTTGAGTAAAAGGGGTGCCTTCATTGATGTGAGGTTAACCTCCATATGGTAGTCTTTTATATATGCGTAATTTTGTCATTTATATTGTCGCACTACTAGTATTTCCTTTCGTGTCTCTCATCTCGTCCGCTGCTGCTCCTCATTTAGCATTCATTCCCTTACTTTTTACCGTTGCACATCTTACATGTTTTGCTTTTTCTTTATGTTTTATGGATCATGAATCTGTGTGATGATGTTCAGTATTAGGTTGGGTGTGTTTTATGATTTCAATCCCCATTAACCCTTGTTATGAACTTTAGATCTACACTTCATATCAGAGTTGTGTAAATATCATCTGAGGTTTGTCATATTTTCTGCTTATGCTGATCGTGTGATATTAACCTCAATTGTGCATGCATCCTATGCATGATTTTTTTTTCTTTCTTCTCTTTTTTTTTTTCTGTATTGTATCTTCCAGTTCACATCTAGGTTGCATCCTTTCAGCTGTAGAATATCAACTATTGAAACATTGATCCCTTGTGTGAGTTGTATTCTGCGTAAATCAAATTCATGATGTGCTAATGAAGGTAACCAATGCTGATATGATACCACACCACCTGCGTATGCCAGATTTTGCAATAGTATGGAGTTGATGGGTCTACTATTAGATGTTACTTGCATAGCCTCAAGCTCAGAGACTCTCGTATTTGATTGTTTCCATATCATACATCCAGTTTAGTGTGTCTATTGTGGATTGTCTCATGTTCGAACTGTGGAGTTCATCATGATTATTAAATATTTTTGTCTAAGGATTATGCATTGGGTGTTCCTGTTAGAAATACTCAGAATATTCAGTTTTCTAAAAGGAAAACTATTATTGTCATCTGATCGACAAAGATTAACAGCTCGTATCAAAGGCAATCTCATGTGTATCTGATAGACCGACTCTAAAAAAAAAAACCTGTCATGGGTAAGGCAAGGAAGAAAAATTAAGGATTAAGGCTGTCACGATAATCATCAATCTTCCTAACCAGATGGGAAAATTCTGTAACAGGGTAAATCAGCTGTTGTAAGTTCAGCAATGGAATTTGAATCTGTGGTATATAGAACCTCGACACATCCGAGTGATAGAAATCGACATATTTAGGAATGTCGACTGATTTCATGAATCATCTATGAAATGCCAAGCTAATGGTTGTAGATTGTCCATCAATACAGGTGAGTATCTGTATGCTATACTTGTTTTGGCTCTTTCTTATTAGAACATCATTTCCATATAGGCATTTAGTCCCCCAACATCATTTTATTTCCACTTCACAGTTTCACTCCCAGCACGTGTATACTGCATACTATCTCACACCACATTCACTCCTGGGCACATTACATTCATCGTAGTATCTAGCGTAAGTTCCCTGCATTTCCATTTCTTCTTTTTTTTTTCTTTGCGAAATCATTTACAATTTTCATGATTTCCTCTCCATGTTAATTTTTGTAACTCGTTTCATTTATTTTCCCTGCTTAAATTCTAGACAAATATTTAATTTGTCTAACAGGGTGTTCTCTTATATATATATATATGTGTGTGTGTGTATGTATCAATATATATGTATACATATATTTTCAATCCACGGTTGATTTGTATTTTAGCATTTGTTTTGAGTTAATCTCAGTCATCTTGCAAATTTAGATTTACATTCCTATAAATTGTGTAGACCATTTTGCAAATTTTATTCACCTGTACATATCAGTGCTATGTTGATGAAATTAGTTAGTTTTATTCTATGACATCTGTTGTGTACACTCAATTCACAAGAAGCAAGTGGCTGAATACTTCGATACAGAAATCCATTTTCAAACAGTGGTTGTGTTAAAATCAAATCAAGAACTCTGCGATGTGGATCCAATTCATGGGAACCCTGCTGGAGTGTGATACTCTGAAGTTGTCACCAATGTTGACAGTTTTTCTTTAAATTACCTGTGTCTTCAGCCAGTCTATGACCACACCATCGGTCCTGGAAATGGCTGAGATGATTGCATCCAAAGAGGTTATTCTGGTGCAAGTCTGTAAAGGCGAGAGAGGCAAGTTTGAATCACCCAAAGTCATTTATAATGGATGATAAGGGAGACATTTCGCTGATGGTGTAAACACGGCCATAAGGAAGATCAGTGATTCAAAGAGCTGTAGCAAAGGTGACCATGTTGATAGGCTAAAGTGGAGATGCAAAGTCTCCAAATAATTTTGAAGTGATATTGTTATCATCGCAAAATTTTTACTTTTTGCGAGTCAAACTGACATTTGAAAAAGTTTTTGAAAATAACTCGCCTCCGTTTTTAAAATGCGGGATAATTCCGAAGAATGGGACTCGCCTGTCGGTACGAGGTTCAACCGTTCCTGGCGCCTTTACCAGAGGTAATTGAACCAAGGATCAATTGTGTGCTTAGCTTTGCTCAACTTGTCTAAACCATATTCTAATTCCTAAATGCACAAAGAATCAGGCATGTGCTATGAATTTCTAAAAATGCATATTTGAAAACATGATGTTTGCTTCAAAGATTGGAAAATATTTGGAAAATAAACTCTTTGAAAATCGTGAATCATGATTGAGATACTGTATTTGAGAAAGTGAAAATCGATTTCTGAAGAAATATAAGGATTTTGTGAAAATCGATTTTGAGAAATGTGAAGTAGCTTTGGAAAATTTGATTTCTTTGAATTCAAACTTTGAAATTGAAAATATAACTTAGAAAATCGAATTTGGAACTTGGGATATACTTGAAATATCATTGGCAAATCCATATTTTGAGAAAATCGATTTTTGAATAAGACTTACGAAAATTTTGAGAAAATGAACTTCTTTGAATTGAAATTTGAATTGGAATTGGCAAATGCATGAAATGAATGAATATGGATTTGAGGAATTGAGAAAATCTTTTTGTATTTTTGAGAAATGCAGTGCATTTTTGAAGTTAGCCTAATAGTTTAGGCTGAATGTGGCTAATACGAAGATTACAAATCTAGGTATCATTCGTATTCTGACTATGGCCATAAATACAAATTCCACCAAGTTTGTGAACTCCATAAGAGCTAGTGCATGTGCCATTCGTGTAGACCATAGTGAATTTATAAAGAATGTGCATGAATTGGCATACATAGCAGTTTTATATCAAAGTTTAAACTATATGCAATGCAAATCCTAATCTATGCAGGAATTTAAATTCTTATTCCAAAGTTTAATTACAAATTACATCACTATTCAAATTTAAACACATGAAAAATAAAATCTTCAATATACCTGCAAAACTAGAAAGCTTGGTTAGTGAATATATGTTGGCTTTTCTAGGTTTATCTAGTAATATCTAGAAATTACTGGATTTTGCTAGATATAAGCCATTTTCCATGATTCCCTGATATAAACTTAATAAAATATGAAATAAAATAGAAGAAATATGAAAATGATGTTTGGAATTTCGAAATTGGGGTCAAAATGACCAAAATACCTCTGATAGCAAGACTATGGCCTTGAAATCAGGGTTTTTAAAAAAATATTTGGTAAAATGTAAGTTTTGAAATTCAAATGAAAACATATCAAACTAAATATGATATGACATGATTAAAAATATGAAAATTAGGGTTTAGAATTTCGAAATTGAGGTCAAATGACCAAATTACCCCTGATAGCAAGACTATGGGCTTGAAATCAGGGTTTTCTGAAATAGATTTTGATAAAAATTTGAGATTTATGATTGAAATAAGCATAAAATCAAACATGAAACATCCTAATATGATTCTAAACATGAACAAACCCTAAAACTACACACTTATGCACGAAAATCAAGAAATATCACCAAAATTGTGATTTTGGCAGTGTTTTTGGATCTTTCAGGGACCCTGTTTTGCAATTTGATCAATTCAGACATCAAACGGATTTCAAAACTCATAAAAATTGGTACCTGCACTTGTTATGATCCTCAAATCGAATTGGAATTGCAAAAATATTTTTTTGACATTATTTTAATCCAAAAATTGCATTAACAACCTAAAGTAAGCTATTTTTAACCTAGGTCACAAACCAGTTTCAGAGTTAGACCCGAATCAGGGGTCAATCCACCATGAAAACTTCTGAATTTTTACAGAGATAAACTACGAAAAAAAATAGAGATTTTCCAATTTACAGATTGCAAACAACATCTTTGGTTAGGGAGAAACCCTTCCGGCAATCTGAACTAAAATCTAACAAATCTAACAGGGGTTAAAACAGATACTTCAAGTTGAAAATACAGAAATAAATAGCAATACTGATCTAAAATATCTGAGATTTTAGTGGTAAATAGTGATTAGAAAAATAACAATACTCACCCTTTATAGATCATGAATCGGATCTGTATTTTGGGATTTATGAATAACACAAGTCTGATTAGGGTTTTGGTAAACCCTAACGAGTTTTAAATTGAAAATCAGACTCTCTGACAGAGGAAAAATACTAAACTATAGGCAAAAATTCCCAAAATTTTACAGTAGATAGATCTAATCATTGTGAATCCATGGCATTTTACAAATCTAAAATCAGATATAGGATGAGAAAAATATCATCACAACAAGTTACCTTCTTGATTTTAACAATGATTTTAAAGCTTTAAAAACCCGATTTGATGTCTGATTTTTCTGACAAAGTTATTGAAATCCAAAACCTCTGATATTTTTACAGTAGTTCATTTACATATGCATTTATCACATATAAAAAAATCAGACATTAACAGTAAGTATTTCAGTCCGAAATAGCATGCTCTTGACTATTCTGAACTTAAAACACACAGAAATCTAAGAATCATGAGAAAACATGCATTAACTAATGAAAAATAATAAAATAGACCACAAAACAGTCAATAAAAATTATTTATATGCTGGAAAACGTAAAATAAACATGAATAAACCAATAAATAAAATAAAATCAAGGAATCAATGGCTGGAATTTGATTTTACCTTTAAAGACATGGATTTAACCCATTAAAAGGGTAAATCACATGTTTTATTGGTTAATAATAAAAAGAATAGTGCTAAAATCGATTCTAATGGATTAGAATCCCTGTAAAACACCAAAAACAGTGTTAGATCATCTTCTTGGACCGTTCTTGATGGTTCTTGAGGTTGAATCATGGTTAAATCCATGAAATAGATGGTACCAATGGCTAAACTAGCATTAAATCATGAAAAATATTAAATAAAACTAAAGAAATTAATAAAATTTCTTACCTTGGAGTTGCAGCAATGGAGAAAGGTGGAGATGCTGGAGAGGAGAGAGAACCCACGAAAATTTGAGAGAAAAAAAAAGCTCCCTTTGACCCCCTTTAGGTCCTCTATTTATAGATTTTTTTTTTTTGATTTGTTTAGGAAGAGTTTTGATTTTTTTTTACTCTTTTTAATTGTTTTTGATAAACCACATGGGGAGGATGATTTTTTTGAAGAATTCTAACCTAAATGGATTCTAATTAATCCCTAATTAACACCTAATTAAACCCTAGAAAGTCCAAATGTGGCACCACCTAGTATGGACCTACATTTGGTTTTTAAAACTTGAATTTAAAACCTTTAAAAACCAATGGTTTAAAACTTAAATAAAATGGATTTTTAAAATTGATTTTGACTCCTCTAAACCCCTAACCTAACTAGGACAATGACTAACCCTAGTCTAACCTTGACTTCTTCAAATGTGGTGCCACCCCGAGTGGGCTCCACTTGAATTTTCAAAAATGATTTTAAAACTTGAAAATGAGAGGTTTTTGAAAAGAGATTCAAAAGTAGACTTGAAATCAAAAGTTTTGAAATGGCATAGAGTTCTAACTGGGTCAGAACTCCTCTGGATATGGCTCCAACTGAGTGAACCCCACATCTGAGTTTTGAAAATTTGAAATAAATACTGAAAATGGCTTTGAAAAGGGGTTAAAATCAATAGTTGAAATTCAAAGTTTTGAAAGTAGAGTCACAAGCGAACTGGAACTCCGGGTTAGAGTCCTGGATTTTTAGGACCCTATGATTTTGGTTTTTAAAAGCCAAATGAAGGAGTTTTTGAAAAGATTTCATCGAAAATGGTGAAACAAGTCAGAAAATATAGTCAGGGTTAGACTCCTAACTCAATCAGAACTCTGAAATAGAGTCCTGAATTAACTGGACTCTACAAAATGACCTAATTTTTGAAAACAAATGGAAATAAATGAAAATGGAATAAAAACAGACTTCAAAACAAACTCTTGACTGGACTAGGACTCCGGGACAGAGTTCTGATCGCACTGAAACTCTAGATTTTTTTGGTATTTTTCTGAAAAACAAATAAAAGAACTTGTCAAAACAATGAAAACAATAACGAATATTGGAATAAAACAGAGTTCTGATTCAACTGAGACTCTGAGGACAGAGTTCTGATTGAACTAGGACTCTCAGATTTTTGGATTTTCTGAGAAAACAAATGAGAGAATTTTGAAAAACAGTTAAAAACAGGATGAAATCGAAGTTTTGGTTCAGAGTCCTGATTTGATTAGGACTCTGAGAAAGAGTCCTGATTCAATCAGAACTCTAAGAATTTTGGTTTTTCTGATAAGCAAATGATGAAATTTGGGCAAAGCTTTTGAAAACTAGTGAAAATGAAGTATAAAAATCAATTTTGGATAGAGTCCTACTTCGATAAGGACTCTGGGGTAGAGTCCTGATTTGATCAGGACTCTGAGATAAAACCTCAGAATTTTGAAATTCTTTGATAAAAGTTTAATAGTTTTGGTAGATTGAAAGATTTTTGAAAGATTCTTTAAAATATGAAATCAGGATCAGAGTCCTGATCCAACTAGGACTCTCTGAACAGAGTCCTGTTTCTGACTCATTTTGAAAGATTTTGAAAGATTTGATTGAAAATGGATAAAATAGCTGTAAAAGATTAGAGTCCCAATCCAATTGAAACTCTGAAGAAGAGTCCTGATCCGACTGGACTCTTGAAGAAGAGTCCTGATCCAACTAGGACTCTGAAATTTTGGCCAAAACAGAAGATTTTGAAAGGTTTTCTCCGAAAACAGGTAAAAAGGTAGTGAAAAATAGAGTTTTGATCCGACTAGGACTCTGAAAAAAGAGTCCTGATCCAACTAGGACTCTAAGATTTTGGCCAAAACAGAGGAAATGGACAAGGGATATGATTATAACTGGTTTAAAATCAGAATAGTGTTTTAGAAAGGTTCAAAAAGATGAAAATATAGATGAAAATACAGAGTCCTGATCCAACTAGGATTCTAAAATTTTTGAGATTTTTGATAAATGAAGGAATCCAGAAGCGACACCACCTAAATGGGTCTCATCTGAGAATTGAAATCAATTGAAATTGAGTTTGAAATGAATCCAGATTGTTTTCTGAGAAAATACTTCAAAATATAAGGTCCTGGGGGTTGGCAAATGACAGAATGTTGAATAAAAACCCAGGTTTTGAAATTGATTTCGAAAGAAAAAGTTTTAAAACTCAAATCTGGATTAAATATTTTGAAAACAAGAGTGCTGGATCTCGAAAATGAGATGTAATGACATGCAATGCTATGCAATGCAATGAAATGATATGCTGAATTCATGCAATGATAAGCAATGACACATGAAATGGATGAATACTGAATGAGGAGGAAAATTTGGGGTGTTTACAGATGCCCCTCTTTGGTGCTAAGCCGGTTAGAGGCCGAGCTTAGTGGCAAAGAAAAACACACCAAATTCAGACTATAAAAATGCCCCAGTTAGATAAATTTGACTGAGTATGAAAGAATTAGTTCAAATGATGGTGGTAGATATAGCATAAAAAATAAAGAAGAAGATTCACCTCATCGAAATGAGGCTCAGGCTTAGCCCTTAACCTGGATGGGACGACAAATGAAATACCATATCAGAACGAGGCTCAGGTTTAACCCCTTGACCTGAAAGGGGACGATACCTCGTGGAAAAACAAGGTTCAGGCTTAACCCTTAACCTGAAAGGGGACGATACCTCGTGGAAAAACGAGGCTCATGCTTAACCCTTAACCTGAAAGGGGACGATACCTCGTGAAAAAACGAGGCCCAGGCTTGACCGTTAACCTGAAAGGGGACGATACCTCGTGGAAAAATGAGGTCCAGGCTTGACCCTTAACCTGAAAGGGGACGATACCTCGTGAAAAAACGAGGCTCAGGCTTAACCCTTAACTTGAAAGGGGATGATACCTCGTGGAAAAATGAGGCCCAGGCTTGACCCTTAACCTGAAAGGGGACGATACCTCATGGAAAAACGAGGTTCAGGCTTAACCGTTAACCTGAAAGGGGACGATAAACAGAATCCTCAAATGAAGAGACCATGATGGGACCTTCGAATTTTGCATAACAAATCCGAGAGGGGTTTGCAAAAGGAAGAAAGGGGGTTTCCCTAAAGCTTGAAAAGGGATTGATCTTGGGCGTCTCATTGCTGAGACTGTATGGCTTTTAAGACAGATGACCTTTTGCAGAAAAATTCAGGTTTAACCCTTACCCTGAACGGGGACTGTCTATGGTGGGACAGTGGGGAGCACAAGGGAGTGTGCTAATCTGAGAGCCCAGGTGCTCAGATTAAAACAAGAAGGGAAAGGATCTTGGATGACTCCCATCATCCGATCCTAAAAGGGATAACAACAACGCCTGGATACATCAAAATAGACACCAAGCTCTCACTTCATGTCAGGATAACTTGAAAAGATTGCCAATAGGATAAAAATTGTAGTTAATTAAAGAATGATAAGCATATATATGAAAAATATTCCCTCTTGTCTACCTGAAGTATTACCTCCGACGGGGCTTAACTCCGTGGAATCAAGATTCGAATTCAAATATCATTGCCTTTGACTTTCTCTCAAGGAAGCTATCAATTTCCTTGATATGGGCGGAAAAGAATATATTCTTGATATTGCGAGAGCTATTGGTGAAAGGATATTGATAAAAGAATTTCACAAAATTAAAGAAGATTCTTGATAGATTCGGCAGTCTGATATCCTGGGATTCTTTTCTCATGATCATCTTTCTGCACTCTCTTTTTGACAGAATTGGAGCTCTCTTGGATTTTTCGGGAATTACATCATCCTTCATTTTGGAGATGTCCTGACTTTTCTCTCTTTTTGGGAAGGGTACGTCACAAACTCCTTCATCTCAAAGATGTTCCGATCCTTCTTTTCTCTCTGGGATTATATTGACAGTTATAGGCTCTTTGCATGAAAATCTCTTGGTGATAGCAGAAATTAAATACCTTTTAGGGATTGTCGGGAGGTTCATCGCATATGCCTTCATCTCGACAATGCTTTGGACTTTCCCTGGAAGGATCCGTCACAAACTCCGTCATCTTGGAGATGATTCAAATCTTCTTTGGCCCCGGGGGTCGACTCGCTTAATTCGCCTTCATCTTGACGACAATTGAGAGATCCCTTTTGCAGATATTTAATTGCAGCTTAGGTGATTGAGAAGATATGGAGATTGAGTGGATTTTTCTCTGTGTCCCCCAGGATATTTCGACTGCTTTTATTTTCCAAGAATGATCTTTAAAAATGTGCCATTGACTGCGATCAACATCGATCACTTATGGCTTTGCAACAACATTGAATTTCCTTTGCTGGCCATATCGCGGATTTATCCTTCATCCTTTTGGTTGGCCGATAGAAAGGTTTTGAACTTTGAATCTTTTTTCGCGAAAGTTTTGTCCTTTCGGAAGTAATACTGAGGGTATTCTGAGGTAATGTTTTTCGTGCAATAAAGATTTTGAAATCAACAAATATTTAATGACAAATTGACAAAATTTTCTTGAAATCTTTTGTGAAAGCGCAACACATCCGTGATTAAACTGAATCCTGAAAAGACTTAGTAAGAGATCAACTCGAAGGTTAGGTTTGGTTTTGATTTACCAGCTCGAAAGCAGGATTTGTTTTGACCGACCAGCTCGAAAGCAAGATTTGTTTTGACTTACCAGCTCGAAAGCAGGATTTGTTTTGACTTACCAGCTCGAAAGCAGGATTTGTTGACCGACCAGCTCGAAAGCAGGATTTGTTGACCGACCAACTCGAAAGCAGAATTTGTTGACCGACCAGCTCGAAAGCAAAATTTATTGACCGACCAGCTCGAAAGCAGGATTTGTTGACCGACCAGCTCGAAAGCAGGATTTGTTGACCGACCAGCTCGAAAGCAAAATTTATTGACCGACCAGCTCGAAAGCAGGATTTGTTGACCGACCAGCTCGAAAGCAGGATTTGTTGACCGACCAGCTCGAAAGCAGGATTTGTTGACCGACCAGCTCGAAAGCAGGATTTGTTGACCGACCAGCTCGAAAGCAGGATTTGTTGACCGACCAGCTCGAAAGCAGGATTTGTTTTGACTTACCAGCTCGAAAGCAGGATTTGTTGACCGACGAGCTCGAAAGTAGGATTTGTTGATCGACCAGCTCGAAAGAAGGATTTGTTGACCGATCAGCTCGAAAGCAGGATTTGATGACCGACCAGCTCGAAAGCAGAATTTGTTGACCGACCAGCTCGAAAGCAGGATTTGTTGACCGACCAGCTCGAAAGCAGGATTTGTTGACCGACCAGCTCGAAAGCAGGATTTGTTGACCGACAAGCTCGAAAGCAGGATTTGATGACCGACCTGCTCGAAAGCAGGATTTGTTGACCGTCCAGCTCGAAAGCAGGATTTGTTGATTTGAAAATGATTGACATTAATGAAGTTGTAACCCGAAGGCTTAGAAAGTGATAGGTATTGATAAAGTTGTAAACCGAAGATAGAAGCATGACTGATGTTTGTAAAATTGTAACCCGAAGGCTTGAATTGATAATCTGATAGAGTGGGCGGCCCAGAGGCCTGATTGATCAAATTGGATGATCCGGAGGTCAATATTTGAGAATTACATGACCCGAAGGTCAAAATTGGGAGTCGAACGATACAAGGGATTGAAATGGGAAATCAAAGGTTGAGATTGAAAAATTGAATAATCCGAAGGTCGAAGTTGAGGATTTGAATGACCCGAAGGTCGAAATTAGAATTTGAGTGACCCGAAGGTTGAAATAGAGAATTGGGAATCGGAAATTAGAAATTGGAAATTGGAAATTGGAAATTGGAAATTGGAAGTTCAAAAATTGGAAATTGGAAGTTTAAAAATTGGAAATTGGAAATTGGAAATTGGAAATTGGAAATTGGAAATTGGAAATTGGAAATTGGAAATTGGAAGTTTAAAAATTGGAAATTGGAGATTTAAAAATTGGAAATTTAAAAATTGGAAATTGGAAATTGGAAATTGGAAATTGGAAATTGGAAGTTTAAAATTTGGAAATTGGAAATTTAAAAATTGGAAATTAGAAATTGGAAGTTTAAAAATTGGAAATTGATTGACCCGAAGGTCGAAATTGGAAATTGATTGACCTGAAGGTCGAAATTGGAAATTTGAAATTTGAAGTTTGAAATTTGAGATTGGAAATTGGAAATTTGGAAATTTGAAATTTGGTAATTGGGAATTTAAAAACTGGAAATTGATTGACTCAAAAGGACGCCATTTGAAATTGGATAACCTGGAGATCAAAATTGTGAATTGGTTTACTGAGAACGACATGGGTTCTGTAGGGATTCAGCCTAAGAACGTGGATCAGGTGCTAAACTGGGTTTGAGGGAAGATTCGAATCAGAATTCAAGTCTTTAAGGAAAAACTAGATGAATTGGATTTTGAAAGAGGGTTCGGGTCAGAACTCGGATCTTCTAGACCAATTTAGAAGGAAAAGAAAACTCGGGTCGAAACCTGAATCTTCGAAGGAAAACTAGATCCATTGTGGAAGGAAAAGAAATTCGAGTCGGAACTCGAATCCTGAAGGAAAGGTAGATCAATTTGGAAGGAAAGAAAATTCGAGTCGGAACTCGAATCTCGAAGAAAAACTAGACTAGTTAGAAGGAAAGGAGATTTGAGTCGGAACTCGAATCCCGGACGAAAACTAGATTAACTAGAAGGAAAGAAAATTCGAGTCGGAACTCGAATCCCGAAGGAAAACTAGACCGGTTAGAAGGAAAGGAGATTTGAGTCGGAACTCGAATCCCGGATGAAAACTAGATTAACTAGAAGGAAAGAAAGTTCGAGTCGGAACTCGAATCCCGAAGAAAAACTAGACCGGTTAGAAGGAAAGGAGATTTGAGTCGGAACTCGAATCCCGGACGAAAACTAGATTAACTAGAAGGAAAGAAAATTCGAGTCGGAACTCGAATCCCGAAGGAAAACTAGACCGGTTAGAAGGAAAGGAGATTTGAGTCGGAACTCGAATCCCGAACGAAAACTAGATTAACTAGAAGGAAAGAAAATTCGAGTCGAAACTCGAATCCTGGAGAAAAACTAGATCAATGTGGACACTGAATCTTAAAGTGTACCAGTGCAAACACCGGATTTCAAAAATGTACCAATACAAGCATTATGTCTTAAAAAATTACCAGTACGAATACTGGGTTTTGGAAGATTACTAGCACGAGCACTGGATTTTGCAAGATTACCAGTACGAGCACTGGATTTTAAATGGTTAGCAGTACGAGCACTGGGTTTTTAAAAAGTTACCAGTACGAGCACTGGGTTTTGAAAGATTACCAGCACGAACACTGGATTTTTGAAGAATTACCAGCACGAACACTGGATTCTGAAGAATTACTAATTGATTTTGATGGAAGATTTTTAGTCTTCACCCACACGATGACTTGGACAACTGTCGGGGCCTCATGATTTATCCCTTACCCTGAATGGGTAGTTCGATGCAAATGCACATTGATGCAGATGAATGCAGGTGAATGCAAATGAATGCATGCAAATGCAAATGAATGTAAATGGGTGCACATGCGTGCAAAATGAGAGATTTGTTTGATCCTGCGTGCATACAGGGTATTTGTAGATAAAATGAAAAATTAAAAATGCCCCAGTGTAATGGGGGAAGAATATTTTGAACAAAAGGATAAATGATTGATGTTCAAAGAGCGCTCTCTGAAGGTGACACGACAACTGACTTTTGATTGATTAAGAAGAGACTCGAAAGAGGTCATTCCTCATGAAAGAACATTTTGCAGAGAAGGAGAATAAAAGGTGGCACCGAGCTTGCGGGAAAAATAGACAACTTTATTGATGTATTGAAGGAAAGTGATAAATCAAGGAAAGACAAAGGGGATTGCATCATCCCTTTAAAATAATAAAAGTGAGATGAGAAATTGGGAAGGCGCTAGTGTTGTCAATTTCTTGAATGATTGAGGAAAAGCATGATCAGGATGATTGGTCCTCCTTTTCATCTTCAACAAGGAGATTCTTGTCAATGCAGTCTTGGACAATATTTTTAAAGACAAAGCAATGCTCGGTATCGTGACCCATTGCCCGATGAAACTGGCAGAACTGATCTTTAAACCTTCCCAGGGTTACAGGAGGATCCGCTATCTTGAGGAGTCTAACCATCCCTTTGGTTATCATATATTCCAGAACTTGCTCGAGCGGTTGTTCTAAGAGAGTAAAATTACGATCGTATCCCCAACCGTCATGCTTTGGTCTCCCTTGGGGCTTTAATTCTAGTTGGATGCTTGAGAGGGCTGTCATTCTGCCTACTGATTCTGTCCTCTTGTCTTATATGATCATCTCTGCTAGGATTTGAGCTTCCTGATCCATTAGTGTGGTTCTTTCTGCCACCCCTTTTGTTTTTACCGTTATTGTTGCCTATGGTATTCACCGAGAAGGTGACACATGATTTCTTAGTATCAGAGCTGCCTTTTGAGAGTGTGAGGCTCTCATATACCCCATTCTCTAATCCTATCTCGAGCCATTCAGCTCGTTCTACTAATTCGATGAAAGATCGTGCCGGGAAAGTGGAGATCAGGCCTCTCAAAGGTTGGGAGAAATTATTTAGAATGACTGACAACGCATGCCCCTCTGATATCGGATCCTTGATTTGATTGCAGGTGGATCTCCATCTGTGGATAAAGTCTCTGGCTTTTTCACTATTCTTCTGCTTCAGATTGTAGAGGTGATTTAGGGTGGGTAGCACCTCTGTGTTGAATAAAAATCGCTCAATAAATAGATTGACCACTTTGTCAAATTCTTTCAACTCAATGGGATTGATGTGCTCTGAATACCATTTTGCGGCGGTGCCCTCCAGACTGCGAGGAAAACATCTGAACAAAGCGTGATTATCTCTCTTGAATCTATTGCATTCTGCAAAGAACATAGCCAGGTGAGCCTTGGGATTGCCAGTCCCATCAAATTTAACAAATTTGCGGGGGAGATCTTCTAGGCTGTCATCCCCTTCCAGACCATCATAGAAATCCTCGCTTATGAAGACCTTCTTGCCTTTATCGCGAGCTTGCAGATCCTTGACCATTTTGACTACGTCTCGGAGTTGTGGCTGAGTAGGATCGTCAATGGACTGATTCCTGGACTTATAAGCCGACCCCTGCCCCTGAGTCGACCTTTTGAATTCTTGTTTGGTTTCATACACTTTATCAGTATCATTTGCTGATTCTGACTCATCCGACATTTCCTCATGGCGATTCTGCTTTTTAATGATTTTCACATTCTTGGCTGTGTGATCCCTATCCTTCTGCTTGATCTGAGTCTGGTCAGCATTGGCCTCAGCTTGTTCTGCCAGCATCTTGGTCATCATTTTCTTGAACATAACATACATTTGAGGATCAATGTCATCCTCCACCTGCTGTCCTTGACTTTTGGCTGATCGAGGTGAGTCCATTTCTTCTTCTGAGGCTACTGAATATGCGACGCCTTCGACTGATGCAATTTTCTTTCCTGACCTCGTCTGAACCATTTAATATCATGAATACTCTCTGCAGGGCAAAACTGATGGTTAGGCTTTTGAAGGAAATTTGATAGGAGGAAGATATATGTTGCGAATTTTAGTAGACAATTGAAATAATATCCCATTACTAGGGATTGAGTCATCGCTGGAGTTACGACAATTGCGTTGTCATTCCTTTGCAAAAATAAACAACTGAAAAATATGCCTTGTTACCTAGGCGAGGTCGTCAAACCAAGATATGATGAAATTTAAAGGAATTTTATTGAAGAAAGGAAAAACATGATTTTATTAATAATAAACTTAACAAAGGGGAGGGGGACAGACAATTTTCCACCACTCCTGATAATCAGAGGACACTCGAGGACTAGGAAAAATAGTGAGAGTGACAAAAGAATCCCAGCCATGTCTGACAGAATGGTATGCTCCAGACCACTGATCTGATGTGAGATCGAACTCTGGTAAGATCCCTGATAGTGGACGAATCTCTACACGCTTTTGTCTCTGAGAGAACTGCCTGACACACCGCCCTGGATGGTAGTATGCGCAGAAGAATGGGCCAAGTAGCCTGAATCGCTTACCATATGCATAAGTATATCTAGGAGGTGATTTCTGACGATCAAAGTAGTCCCACACGACCTCTTCCTCCTGAAGGTTATCGATTAAGAACCGGTATCGAGCAACTGGAGGAAGCTTTTCACCATTGTATCTGAATGAGCTGGCTCGGGCTGGCACATGCCGGAGGAACCAAGATTGCAATGCATAGGTGCACCCTTCGACTAGAATCGATTCTCCAAGTGTGAAGCGGGTCAACCCTCGGTATAAAAAGGCGAGTGCGGCCATGGCAATGGAGAGGCGGTTGGTCTGTCGACTCCCCCACCTTCGCAGAAGTTGAACTATCCTGATATACATATAATTCCGTTCATCTGCAAAGAGAGCGAGTCCCACAGTGCACAGGACCATCGCATGCTGAATTCTTTCTCGAGCTGTTCGGGATAAAGAACTGACTTCCATAATTGCTCCATACTGTTCGTAGATTTCGAGCAGGTCCACATATTTGTTTCCATCCTCCTCGATCAATGGCCAAGACTTGCGTCCTGTCATGCGAGCTAAAGCGTCTCGGGGGTCCAGACCCTTGACATTGATCAAAAACTGTTTCTCCAATAGATCTCCAGGCTGACCGACCAGTTCAGGTAATCCCATAATCTCTGAGAATTCGTCCATCAATAAAGTCATCTCCCCCCACGGGAACCAAAATGTACTAATGCTCGGATTTCATCGCTCCGCCAGTGCGTGGATCAAATTGTCATTAACTGTCTGCTTTCCCACTGCGGATGCTAGTTCCAATCCACAATCGTCCAAATGGTTCGGAAACATACGAGAAAAGTTTTTGAGCCATGAATAATACCACCGGGGAATAAAGGATCCGGTGCTGAGGACTCGATGCTCTGGAAGACCTTGTCGTACCTCGTAGGAGATGTGACCCTCAGGAAAGACTGAATCGAGTTGACTGGATGCCATCAGAATAGACTGTAAAACATGGAAAATTTGGAATAAGACTTGGGAAAATACAGGAATTTTGAGAGAAAATTGCAGGCAAGATAAAAATAAAGCAGAAATTCGAGATCCAGAAGAAGGAAAGGATGGAAATCACTTGGAGTTTTGAAGGAAATAGAGGAGAATTTGGAAAATCGTCCAGGGTTTGAATAAAATAGGAAATTTTAGACAGTATATGGAAACAGATGGAAAAATTTAGAGATTTCTGAAAAATCGTCCAGTATTTTGGAAAGCTTGTAAAAAATGTAATAAAATGAAATAAAAGAAGCTAACATTCAATCACATCCTGTATAATCAAGTATACACATACAACATTCCCTAAAAGCTGACTCTTGATGCACAATTTTTGAAATAGCTATAGGACCTTAATCCTAACTCTAAGGTTCAGATCATATGTGTCCAATCATGCTATGCCGATATACTCAAGCCAAGGCTCGATGTACGTGGCATAAAATCAATTCCTCCGGTTCTAGGTTCAAGTTTTCCAACATCCTTGAGCACCTACCGATATACCTTGGACTATGGCCCTTAGGTACGTGGTAGGGGGGTGTTAACCCAAATAGGTGGCCCAGTTGTGAGGCTCTGTCCCGAACTATGGTTCTGGAAGAGAGCCCTGCAATATGAAGACCGGGACAATATAGGTAGGGTGATTTTTGAAATATTAGCACATGCAAGAAAACAGAGGGCTCTAAGTCCTAAAGAGATAGAGATTTTCAAATATTTTGAAGAAGCAAACATTGTTTTCAATCAAACCTAGATTGAGGAGGGTTGTATTAGACCTAAGTCTATGTGAGCAAGAAAATTTCCTCCTCAATATGGTCCTACCAAACCATACTTAGTCTATATGAGATCCATGTCAGCTGGGCTCAAGTCTAGGCTCCTAGGTTCACATGATATCATAAAATAAAAGCTGACATTCCATGAAACACGATTTTGACAATTTGAACTAAGTTAAGCACACAATTGATCAGGCGAAGACAGGTCCCATCACGGTCGCTAAACCTGTTATCATCGCAAAAATTTTACTTTTTGTGAGTCAAACTGACCTTTGAAAAAGTTTTTGAAAATAACTCGCCTCCGTTTTTAAAATGTAGGATAATTCCGAAGAATGGGACTCGCCTGTCGGTACGAGGTTCAACCGTTCCTGGCGCCTTTACCAGGGGTAATTGAACCAAGGATCAATTGTATGCTTAGCTTTGCTCAACTTGTCTAAACCATATTCTAATTCCTAAATGCACAAAGAATCAGGCATGTGCTATGAATTTCTGAAAATGCATATTTGAAAACATGATGTTTGCTTCAAAGATTGGAAAATATTTGGAAAATAAACTCTTTGAAAATCGTGAATCATGATTGAGATACTATATTTGAGAAAGTGAAAATCGATTTCTGAAGAAATATAAGGATTTTGTGAAAATCGATTTTGAGAAATGTGAAGTAGCTTTGGAAAATTTGATTTCTTTGAATTCAAACTTTGAAATTGAAAATATAACTTAGAAAATCGAATTTGGAACTTGGGAAATACTTGAAATATCATTGGCAAATCCATATTTTGAGAAAATCGATTTTTGAATAAGACTTAGGAAAATTTTGAGAAAATGAACTTCTTTGAATTGGAATTGGCAAATGCATGAAATGAATGAATATGGATTTGAGGAATTGAGAAAATCTTTTTGTATTTTTGAGAAATGCAGTGCATTTTTGAAGTTAGCCTAATAGTGTAGGCTGAATGTGGCTAATACGAAGATTACAAATCTAGGTATCATTCGTATTCTGACTATGGCCATAAATACAAATTTCACCAAGTTTGTCAACTCCATAAGAGCTAGTGCATGTGCCATTCGTGTAGACCATAGTGAATTTATAAAGAATGTGCATGAATTGGCATACATAGCAGTTTTATATCAAAGTTTAAACTATATGCAATGCAAATCCTAATCTATTCAGGAATTTAAATTCTTATTCCAAAGTTTAATTACAAATTACATCACTATTGAAATTTAAATACATGAAAAATAAAATCTTCAATATACCTGCAAAACTAGAAAGCTTGGTTAGTGAATATATGTTGGCTTTTCTAGGTTTATCTAGTAATATCTAGAAATTACTGGATTTTGCTAGATATAAGCCATTTTCCATGATTCCCTGATATAAACTTAATAAAATATGAAATAAAATAGAAGAAATATGAAAATGATGTTTGGAATTTCGAAATTGGGGTCAAAATGACCAAAATACCCCTAATAGCAAGACTATGGCCTTGAAATAAGGGTTTTTAAAAAAATATTTGGTAAAATGTAAGTTTTGAAATTCAAATGAAAACATATCAAACTAAATATGATATGACATGATTAAAAATATGAAAATTAGGGTTTAGAATTTCGAAATTGAGGTCAAATGACCAAATTACCTCTGATAGCAAGACTATGGCCTTGAAATCAGGGTTTTCTGAAATAGATTTTGATAAAAATTTGAGATTTATGATTGAAATAAGCATAAAATCAAACATGAAACATCCTAATATGATTCTAAACATGAACAAACCCTAAAACTACACACTTATGCACGAAAATCAAGAAATATCACCAAAATTGTGATTTTGGCAATGTTTTTGGATCTTTCAGGGACCCTGTTTTGCAATTTGATCAATTCAGACATCAAACGGATTTCAAAACTCATAAAAATTGATACCTGCACTTGTTATGATCCTCAAATCGGATTGGAATTGCAAAAATATTTTTTTGACATTATTTTAATCCAAAAATTGCATTAACAACCTAAAATAAGCTATTTTTAACCTAGGTCACAAACCAGTTTCAGAGTTAGACCCGAATCAGGGGTCAATCCACCATGAAAACTTCTGAATTTTTACAGAGATAAACTACGAAAAAAACAGAGATTTCCCAATTTACAGATTGGAAACAACATCTTTGGTTAGGGAGAAACCCTTCCGGCAATCTGAACTAAAATCCAACAAATCTAATAGGGGTTAAAATAGATACTTCAAGTTGAAAATACAGAAATAAATAGCAATACTGATCTAAAATATCTGAGATTTTAGTGGTAAATAGTGATTAGAAAAATAACAATACTCACCCTTTATAGATCATGAATCGGATCTGTATTTTGGGATTTATGAATAACAAAAGTCTGATTAGGGTTTTGGTAAACCCTAACGAGTTTTAAATTGAAAATCAGACTCTCTGACAGAGGAAAAATACTAAACTATAGGCAAAAATTCCCAAAATTTTACAGTAGATAGATCTAATCATTGTGAATCCATGGCATTTTACAAATCTAAAATCAGATATAGGATGAGAAAAATATCATCACAACAAGTTACCTTCTTGATTTTAACAATGATTTTAAAGCTTTAAAAACCCGATTTGATGTCTGATTTTTCTGACAGAGTTCCTGAAGTCCAAAACCTCTGATATTTTTACAGTAGTTCATTTACATATGCATTTATCACATATAAAAAAATCAGACATTAACAGTAAGTATTTCAGTCCGAAATAGCATGCTCTTGACTATTCTGAACTTAAAACACACAGAAATCTAAGAATCTTGAGAAAACATGCATTAACTAATGAAAAACAATAAAATAGACCACAAAACAGTCAATAAAAATTATTTATATGCTGGAAAACGTAAAATAAACATGAATAAACCAATAAATAAAATAAAATCAAGGAATCAATGGCTGGAATTTGATTTTACCTTTAAAGACATGGATTTAACCCATTAAAAGGGTAAATCACATGTTTTATTGGTTAATAATAAAAAGAATAGTGCTAAAATCGATTCTAATGGATTAGAATCCCTGTAAAACACCAAAAACAGTGTTAGATCATATTCTTGGACCGTTCTTGATGGTTCTTGAGGTTGAATCATGGTTAAATCCATGAAATAGATGGTACCAATGGCTAAACTAGCATTAAATCATGAAAAATATTAAATAAAACTAAAGAAATTAATAAAATTTCTTACCTTGGAGTTGCAGCAATGGAGAAAGGTGGAGATGCTGGAGAGGAGAGAGAACCCACGAAAATTTGAGAGAAAAAAAAAGCTCCCTTTGACCCCCTTTAGGTCCTCTATTTATAGATTTTTTTTTTTTGATTTGTTTAGGAAGAGTTTTGATTTTTTTTGACTCTTTTTAATTGTTTTTCATAAACCACATGGGGAGGATGATTTTTTTGAAGAATTCTAACTTAAATGGATTCTAATTAATCCCTAATTAACACCTAATTAAACCCTAGAAAGTCCAAATGTGGCACCACCTAGTATGGACCTACATTTGGTTTTTAAAACTTGAATTTAAAACCTTTAAAAACCAATGGTTTAAAACTTAAATAAAATGGATTTTTAAAATTGATTTTGACTCCTCTAAACCCCTAACCTAACTAGGACAATGACTAACCCTAGTCTAACCTTGACTTCTTCAAATGTGGTGCCACCCCGAGTGGGCTCCACTTGAATTTTCAAAAATGATTTTAAAACTTGAAAATGAGAGGTTTTTGAAAAGAGATTCAAAAGTAGACTTGAAATCAAAAGTTTTGAAATGGCATAGAGTTCTAACTGGGTCAGAACTCCTCTGGATATGGCTCCAACTGAGTGAACCCCACATCTGAGTTTTGAAAATTTGAAATAAATACTGAAAATGGCTTTGAAAAGGGGTTAAAATCAATAGTTGAAATTCAAAGTTTTGAAAGTAGAGTCACAAGCGAACTGGAACTCCGGGTTAGAGTCCTGGATTTTTAGGACCCTATGATTTTGGTTTTTAAAAGCCAAATGAAGGAGTTTTTGAAAAGATTTCATCGAAAATGGTGAAACAAGTCAGAAAATATAGTCAGGGTTAGACTCCTAACTCAATCAGAACTCTGAAATAGAGTCCTGAATTAACTGGACTCTACAAAATGACCTAATTTTTGAAAACAAATGGAAATAAATGAAAATGGAATAAAAACAGACTTCAAAACAGACTCTTGACTGGACTAGGACTCTGGGACAGAGTTCTGATCGCACTGAAACTCTAGATTTTTTTGGTATTTTTCTGAAAAATAAATAAAAGAACTTGTCAAAACAATGAAAACAATAACTAATATTGGAATAAAACAGAGTTCTGATTCAACTGAGACTCTGAGGACAGAGTCCTGATTGAACTAGGACTCTCAGATTTTTGGATTTTTTGAGAAAACAAATGAGAGAATTTTGAAAAATAGTTAAAAACAGGATGAAATCGAAGTTTTGGTTTAGAGTCCTGATTTGATTAGGACTCTGAGAAAGAGTCCTGATTCAATCAGAACTCTAAGAATTTTGGTTTTTCTGATAAGCAAATGATGAAATTTGGGCAAAGCTTTTGAAAACTAGTGAAAATGAAGTATAAAAATCAATTTTGGATAGAGTCCTACTTCGATAAGGACTCTGGGGTAGAGTCCTGATTTGATCAGGACTCTGAGATAAAACCTCAGAATTTTGAAATTCTTTGATAAAAGTGTAATAGTTTTGGTAGATTGAAAGATTTTTGAAAGATTCTTTCAAAATTGAAATCAGGATCAGAGTCCTGATCCAACTAGGACTCGCTGAACAGAGTCCTGTTTTGACTAAAACTCTGAGTTTCTGACTCATTTTGAAAGATTTTGAAAGATTTGATTGATAATGGATAAAATGGCTGTAAAAGATTAGAGTCCCAATCCAATTGAAACTCTGAAGAAGAGTCCTGATCCGACTGGACTCTTGAAGAAGAGTCCTGATCCAGCTAGGACTCTGAAATTTTGGCCAAAACAGAAGATTTTGAAAGGTTTTCTCCGAAAACAGGTAAAAAGGTAGTGAAAAATAGAGTTTTGATCCGACTAGGACTCTGAAAAAAGAGTCCTGATCCAACTAGGACTCTAAGATTTTGGCCAAAACAGAGGAAATGGACAAGGGATATGATTATAACTGGTTTAAAATCAGAATAGTGTTTTAGAAAGGTTCAAAAAGATGAAAATATAGATGAAAATACAGAGTCCTGATCCAACTAGGATTCTAAAAATTTTGAGATTTTTGATAAATGAAGGAATCCAGAAGCGACACCACCTAAATGGGTCTCATCTGAGAATTGAAATCAATTGAAATTGAGTTTGAAATGAATCCAGATTGTTTTCTGAGAAAATACTTCAAAATATAAGGTCCTGGGGGTTGGCAAATGACAGAATGTTGAATAAAAACCCAGGTTTTGAAATTGATTTCGAAAGAAAAAGTTTTAAAACTCAAATCTGGATTAAATATTTTGAAAACAAGAGTGCTGGATCTCGAAAATGAGATGTAATGACATGCAATGCTATGCAATGCAATGAAATGATATGCTGAATTCATGCAATGATAAGCAATGACACATGAAATGGATGAATACTGAATGAGGAGGAAAATTTGGGGTGTTTACAGATGCCCCTCTTTGGTGCTAAGCCGGTTAGAGGCCGAGCTTAGTGGCAAAGAAAAACACACCAAATTCAGACTATAAAAATGCCCCAGTTAGATAAATTTGACTGAGTATGAAAGAATTAGTTCAAATGATGGTGGTAGATATAGCATAAAAAATAAAGAAGAAGATTCACCTCATCGAAATGAGGCTCAGGCTTAGCCCTTAACCTGGATGGGACGACAAATGAAATACCATATCAGAACGAGGCTCAGGTTTAACCCCTTGACCTTAAAGGGGACGATACCTCGTGGAAAAACAAGGTTCAGGCTTAACCCTTAACCTGAAAGGGGACGATACCTCGTGGAAAAACGAGGCTCATGCTTAACCCTTAACCTGAAAGGGGACGATACCTCGTGGAAAAACGAGGCCCAGGCTTGACCGTTAACCTGAAAGGGGACGATACCTCGTGGAAAAACGAGGTCCAGGCTTGACCCTTAACCTGAAAGGGGACGATACCTCGTGAAAAAACGAGGCTCAGGCTTAACCCTTAACTTGAAAGGGGATGATACCTCGTGGAAAAATGAGGCCCAGGCTTGACCCTTAACCTGAAAGGGGACGATACCTCATGGAAAAACGAGGTTCAGGCTTAACCGTTAACCTGAAAGGGGACGATAAACAGAATCCTCAAATGAAGAGACCATGATGGGACCTTCGAATTTTGCATAACAAATCCGAGAGGGGTTTGCAAAAGGAAGAAAGGGGGTTTCCCTAAAGCTTGAAAAGGGATTGATCTTGGGCGTCTCATTGCTGAGACTGTATGGCTTTTAAGACAGATGACCTTTTGCAGAAAAATTCAGGTTTAACCCTTACCCTGAACGGGGACTGTCTATGGTGGGACAGTGGGGAGCACAAGGGAGTGTGCTAATCTGAGAGCCCAGGTGCTCAGATTAAAACAAGAAGGGAAAGGATCTTGGATGACTCCCATCATCCGATCCTAAAAGGGATAACAACAACGCCTGGATACATCAAAATAGACATCAAGCTCTCACTTCATGTCAGGATAACTTGAAAAGATTGCCAATAGGATAAAAATTGTAGTTAATTAAAGAATGATAAGCATATATATGAAAAATATTCCCTCTTGTCTACCTGAAGTATTACCTCCGACGGGGCTTAACTCCGTGGAATCAAGATTCGAATTCAAATATCATTGCCTTTGACTTTCTCTCAAGGAAGCTATCAATTTCCTTGATATGGGCGGAAAAGAATATATTCTTGATATTGCGAGAGCTATTGGTGAAAGGATATTGATAAAAGAATTTCACAAAATTAAAGAAGATTCTTGATAGATTCGACAGTCTGATATCCTGAGATTCTTTTCTCATGATGATCTTTCTGCACTCTCTTTTTTACAGAATTGGAGCTCTCTTGGATTTTTCGGGAATTACATAATCCTTCATTTTGGAGATGTCCTGACTTTTCTCTCTTTTTGGGAAGGGTACGTCACAAACTCCTTCATCTCAGAGATGTTCTGATCCTTCTTTTCTCTCAGGGATTATATTGACAGTTATAGGCTCTTTGGATGAAAATCTCTTGGTGATAGCAGAAATTAAATACCTTTTAGGGATTGTCGGGAGGTTCATCGCATATGCCTTCATCTCGACAATGCTTTGGACTTTCCCTGGAAGGATCCGTCACAAACTCCGTCATCTTGGAGATGATTCAAATCTTCTTTGGCCCTGGGGGTCGACTTGCTTAATTCTTCTTCATCTTGACGACAATTGAGAGATCCCTTTTGCAGATTTTTAATTGCAGCTTAGGTGATTGAGAAGATATGGAGATTGAGTGGATTTTTCTCTGTGTCCCCCAGGATATTTCGACTGCTTTTATTTTTCAAGAATGATCTTTAAAAATGTGCCATTGACTGCGATCAACATCGATCACTTATGGCTTTGCAACAACATTGAATTTCCTTTGCTGGCCATATCGCGGATTTATCCTTCATCCTTTTGGTTGGCCGATAGAAAGGTTTTGAACTTTGAATCTTTTTTCGCGAAAGCTTTGTCCTTTCCTAAGTAATAGTGAGGGTATTCTGAAGTAATGTTTTTTGTGCAATAAAGATTTTGAAATCAACAAATATTTAATGACAAATTGACAAAATTTTCTTGAAATCTTTTGTGAAAGCGCAACACATCCGTGACTAAACTGAATCCTGAAAAGACTTAGTAAGAGATCAACTCGAAGGTTAGGTTAGGTTTGGTTTTTATTTACCAGCTCGAAAGCAGGATTTGTTTTGACCGACCGGCTCGAAAGCAGGATTTGTTTTGACTTACCAACTCGAAAGCATGATTTGTTTTGACTTACCAGCTCGAAAGCAGGATTTGTTGACCGACCAGCTCGAAAGCAAGATTTATTGACCGACCAGCTCGAAAGAAGAATTTGTTGACCGACCAGCTCGAAAGCAGGATTTGTTGACCGACCAACTCGAAAGCAGGATTTCTTGACCGACCAGCTCGAAAGCAGGATTTGATGACCGACCAGCTCGAAAGCAGGATTTATTGACCGACCAGCTCGAAAGCAGGATTTGATGACCGACCAGCTCGAAAGCAGGATTTGTTGACCGACCAGCTCGAAAGTAGGATTTGTTTTGACTTACCAGCTCGAAAGCAAGATTTGTTGACCGACCAGCTCGAAAGCAGGATTTGTTGATCGACCAGCTCGAAAGCAGGATTTGTTGACCGACCAGCTCGAAAGCAGGATTTGTTGACCGACCAGCTCGAAAGCAGGATTTGTTTTGACTTACCAGCTCGAAAGCAGGATTTGTTGACCGACCAGCTCGAAAGCAGGATTTGTTGACCGACCAGCTCGAAAGCAGGATTTGTTGACCGACCAGCTCGAAAGCAGGATTTGATGACCGACCAACTCGAAAGCAGGATTTGTTGACCGACCAGCTCGAAAGCAGGATTTGTTGACCGACCAGCTCGAAAGCAGGATTTGTTGACCGACCAGCTCGAAAGCAGGATTTGTTGACCGACCAGCTCGAAAGCAGGATTTGTTGACCGACCAGCTCGAAAGCAGGATTTGATGACCGACCAGCTCGAAAGCAGGATTTGTTGACCGACTAGATCGAAAGCAGGATTTGTTGACCTACCAACTCGAAAGCAGGATTTGTTGACCGACCAGCTCGAAAGCAGGATTTGTTGACCGACCAGCTCGAAAGCAGGATTTGATGACCGACCAGCTCGAAAGCAGGATTTGTTGACCGACCAGCTCGAAAGCAGGATTTGTTGATTTGAAATTGATTGACATTAATGAAGTTGTAACCCGAAGGCTTAGAAAGTGATAGGTATTGATAAAGTTGTAAACCGAAGGTAGGAGCATGACTGATGTTGGTAAAATTGTAACCCGAAGGCTTGAATTGAGAATCTGATAGAGTGGGCGGCCCAGTGGCCTGATTGATCAAATTGGATGATCCGGAGGTCAATATTTGAGAATTACATGACCCGAAGGTCGAAATTGGGAGTCGAACGACACAAGGGATTGAAATGGGAAATCAAAGGTTGAGATTGAAAAATTGAATAACTCGAAGGTCGAAGTTGAGGATTTGAATGACCCGAAGGTCGAAATTAGAATTTGAGTGACCCGAAGGTTGAAATAGAGAATTGGGAATCGGAAATTGGAAATTGGAAATTGGAAATTGGAAATTGGAAATTGGAAATTGGAAATTGGAAATTGGAAATTGGAAATTGGAAATTGGAAATTGGAAATTGGAAATTGGAAATTGGAAATTGGAAATTGGAAATTGGAAATTGGAGATTTTAAAATTGGAAATTTAAAAATTGGAATTTTAAAAATTGGAAATTGGAAATTGGAAATTGGAAATTGGAAATTGGAAATTTGAAATTGGAAATTGGAAGTTTAAAATTTGGAAATTTAAAAATTGGAAATTAGAAATTGGAAGTTTAAAAATTGGAAATTGATTGACCCGAAGGTCGAAATTGGAAATTGATTGACCTGAAGGTCGAAATTGGAAATTTGAAATTTGAAGTTTGAAATTTGAGATTGGAAATTGGAAATTGGAAATTTGGAAATTTGAAATTTGGTAATTGGGAATTTAAAAATTGGAAATTGATTCACTCAAAAGGACGTCATTTGAAATTGAAAATTGGATGACCTGGAGATCAAAATTGTGAATTGGTTTACTGAGAACGACATGGGTTCTGTAGGGATTTAGCCTAAGAACGTGGATCAGGTGCTAAACTGGGTTTGAGGGAAGATTCGAATCAGAATTCAAGTCTTTAAGGAAAAACTAGATGAATTGGATTTTGAAAGAGGGTTCGGGTCGGAACTCGGATCTTCTAGACCAATTTAGAAGGAAAAGAAAACTCGGGTCGAAACCCGAATCTTCGAAGGAAAACTAGATCCATTGTGGAAGGAAAAGAAATTCGAGTCGGAACTCGAATCCTGAAGGAAAGGTAGATCAATTTGGAAGGAAAGAAAATTCGAGTCGGAACTCGAATCTCGAAGAAAAACTAGACTGGTTAGAAGGAAAGGAGATTTGAGTCGGAACTCGAATCCCGGACGAAAACTAGATTAACTAGAAGGAAAGAAAATTCGAGTCGGAACTCGAATCCCGAAGGAAAACTAGACCGGTTAGAAGGAAAGGAGATTTAAGTCGGAACTCGAATCCCGGATGAAAACTAGATTAACTAGAAGGAAAGAAAGTTCGAGTCGGAACTCGAATCCCGAAGAAAAACTAGACCGGTTAGAAGGAAAGGAGATTTGAGTCGGAACTCGAATCCCGGACGAAAACTAGATTAACTAGAAGGAAAGAAAATTTGAGTCGGAACTCGAATCTCGAAGGAAAAACTAGACCGGTTAGAAGGAAAGGAGATTTGAGTCGAAACTCGAATCCCGAACGAAAACTAGATTAACTAGAAGGAAAGAAAATTTGAGTCGAAACTCGAATCCTGGAGAAAAACTAGATCAATGTGGACACTGAATCTTAAAGTGTACCAGTGCAAACACCGGATTTCGAAAATGTACCAATACAAGCATTATGTCTTAAAAAATTACCAGTACGAATACTGGGTTTTGGAACATTACTAGCACGAGCACTGGATTTTGCAAGATTACAAGTACGAGCACTGGATTTTAAATGGTTAGCAGTACGAGCACTGGGTTTTTAAAAGGTTACCAGTACGAGCACTGGGTTTTGAAAGATTACCAGCACGAACACTGGATTTTTGAAGAATTACCAGCACGAACACTGGATTCTGAAGAATTACTAATTGATTTTGATGGAAGATTTTTAGTCTTCACCCACACGACGACTTGGACAACTGTCGGGGCCTCATGATTTATCCCTTACCCTGAATGGGTAGTTCGATGCAAATGCACATTGATGCAGATGAATGCAGGTGAATGCAAATGAATGCATGCAAATGCAAATGAATGTAAATGGGTGCACATGCGTGCAAAATGAGAGATTTGTTTGATCCTGCCTGCATACAGGGTATTTGTAGATAAAATGAAAAATTAAAAATGCCCCAGTGTAATGGGGGAAGAATATTTTGAACAAAAGGATAAATGATTGATGTTCAAAGAGCGCTCTCTGAAGGTGACACGGCAACTGACTTTTGATTGATTAAGAAGAGACTCGGAAGAGGTCATTTCTCATAAAAGAACATTTTGCAGAGAAGGAGAATAAAAGGTGGCACCGAGCTTGCGGGAAAAATAGACAACTTTATTGATGTATTGAAGGAAAGTAATAAATCAAGGAAAGACAAACGGGATTGCATCATCCCTTTAAAATAATAAAAGTGAGATGAGAAATTGGGAAGGCGCTAGTGTTGTCAATTTCTTGAATGATTAAGGAAAAGCATGATCAGGATGATTGGTCCTCCTTTTCATCTTCAACAAGGAGATTCTTGTCAATGCAGTCTTGGACAATATTTTTAAAGACAAAGCAATGCTCGGTATCGTGACCCATTGCCCGATGAAACTGGCAGAACTGATCTTTAAACCTTCCCAGGGTTACAGGAGGATCCGCTATCTTGGGGAGTCTAACCATCCCTTTGGTTATCATATATTCTAGAACTTGCTCAAGCGGTTGTTCTAAGGGAGTAAAATTACGATCGTATCCCCAACCGTCATGCTTTGGTCTCCCTTGGGGCTTTAATTCTAGTTGGATGCTTGAGAGAGGGCTGTCATTCTGCCTACTGATTCTGTCCTCTTGTCTTATATGATCATCTCTGCTAGGATTTGAGCGTCCTGATCCATTAGTGTGGTTCTTTCTGCCACCCCTTTTGTTTTTACCGTTATTGTTGCCTGTGGTATTCACCGAGAAGGTGACACATGATTTCTTGGTATCAGAGCTGCCTTTTGAGAGTGTGAGGCTCTCATATACCCCATTCTCTAATCCCATCTCAAGCCATTAAGCTCGTTCTACCAATTCGATGAAAGATCGTGCCGGGAAAGTGGAGATCAGGCCTCTCAAAGGTTGGGAGAAATTATTTAGAATGACTGACAACGCATGCCCCTCTGATATCGGATCCTTGATTTGATTGCAGGTGGATCTCCATCTGTGGATAAAGTCTCTGGCTTTTTCACTATTCTTCTGCTTTAGATTGTAGAGGTGATTTAGGGTGGGTAGCACCTCTGTGTTGAATAAAAATCGCTCAATAAATAGATTGACCACTTTGTCAAATTCTTTCAACTCAATGGGATTGATGTGCTCTGAATACCATTTTGCGGCGGTGCCCTCCAGACTGCGAGGAAAACATCTGAACAAAGCGTGATTATCTCTCTTGAATCTATTGCATTCTGCAAAGAACATAGCCAGGTGAGCCTTGGGATTGCCAGTCCCATCAAATTTGACAAATTTGCGGGGGAGATCTTCTAGGCTGTCATCCCCTTCCAGACCATCATAGAAATCCTCGCTTGTGAAGACCTTCTTGCCTTTATCGCGAGCTTGCAGATCCTTGACCATTTTGACTACGTCTCGGAGTTGTGGCTGAGTAGGATCGTCAATGGACTGATTCCTGGACTTATAAGCCGACCCCTGCCCCTGAGTCAACCTTTTGAATTCTTGTTTGGTTTCATACTCTTTATCAGTATCATCTGCTGATTCTGACTCATCCGACATTTCCTCATGGCGATTCTGCTTTTTAATGATTTTCACATTCTTGGCAGTGTGATCCCTATCCTTCTGCTTGATCTAAGTCTGCTCAGCACAGCACTGGCCTCAGCTTGTTCTGCCAGCATCTTGGTCATCATTTTCTTGAACATAACATACATTTGAGGATCAATGTCATCCTCCACCTGCTGTCCTTGACTTTTGGCTGATTGAGGTGAGTCCATTTCTTCTTCTGAGGCTACTGAATATGCGACGCCTTCGACTGATGCAATTTTCTTTCCTGACCTCGTTTGAACCATTTAATATCATGAATACTCTCTGCAGGGCAAAATTGATGGTTAGGCTTTTGAAGGAAATTTGATAGGAGGAAGATATATGTTGCGAATTTTGGTAGACAATTGAAATAATATCCCATTACTAGGGATTGAGTCATTGCTAGAGTTACGACAATTGCGTTGTCATTCCTTTGCAAAAATAAACAACTGAAAAATATGCCTTGTTACCTAGGCGAGGTCGTCAAACCAAGATAGGATGAAATTTAAAGGAATTTTATTGAAGAAAGGAAAAACATGATTTTATTAATAATAAACTTGACAAAGGGGAGGGGGACAGACAATTTTCCACCACTCCTGATAATCAGAGGACACTCGAGGACCAGGAAAAATAGTGAGAGTGACAAAAGAATCCCAGCCATGTCTGGCAGAATGGTATGCTCCGGACCACTGATCTGATGTGAGATCGAACTCTGGCAAGATCCCTGATAGTGGACGAATCTCTACACGCTTTTGTCTCTGAGAGAACTGCCCGACACACCGCTCTGGATGGTAGTATGCGTAGAAGAATGGGCCAAGTAGCCTGAATCGCTTACCATATGCATAAGTATATCTAGGAGGTGATTCCTGACGATCAAAGTAGTCCCACACAACCTCTTCATTCTGAAGGTTATCGATTAAGAACCGGTATCGAGCAACTGGAAGAAGCTTTTCACCATTGTATCTGAATGAGCTGGCTCGGGCTGGCACATGCCGGAGGAACCAAGATTGCAATGCATAGGTGCACCCTTCGACTAGAATCGATTCTCCAAGTGTGAAGCGGGTCAACCCTCGGTATAAAAAGGCGAGTGCGGCCGTGGCAATGGAGAGGCGGTTGGTCTGTCGACTCCCCCACCTTCGCAGAAGTTGAACTATCCTGATATCCATATAATTCCGTTCATCTGGAAAGAGAGCGAGTCCCACAGTGCACATGACCATCGCATGCTGAATTCTTTCTCGAGCTGTTCGAGATAAGGAACTGACTTCCACAAATGCTCCATACTGTTCGTAGATTTCGAGCAGGTCCACATATTTGTTTCCATCCTCCTCGATCAATGGCCAAGACTTGCGTCCTGTCATGCGAGCTAAAGCGTCTCGGGGGTCCAGACCCTTGACATTGATCAAAAACTGTTTCTCCAATAGATCTTCAGGCCGACCGACCGGTTCAGGTAATCCCATAATCTCTGAGAATTCGTCCATCAATAAAGTCATCTCCCCCCACGGGAACCAAAATGTACTAATGCTCGGATTTCATCGCTCCGCCAGTGCGTGGATCAAATTGTCGTTAACTGTCTGCTTACCCACTGCGGATGCCAGTTCCAATCCACAATCGTTCAAATGGTCCGGAAACATACGAGAAAAGTTTTTGAGCCATGAATAATACCACCGGGGAATGAAGGATCCGGTGCTGAGGACTCGATGCTCTGGTAGACCTTGTCGCACCTCGTAGGAGATGTGACCCTCAGGAAAGACTGAATCGAGTTGACTGGATGCCATCAGAATAGACTGGAAAACATGGAAAAATTGGAATAAGACTTGGGAAAATACAGGAATTTTGAGAGAAAATTGCAGGCAGGATAAAAATGAAGCAGAAATTCGAGATCCAGAAGAAGGAAAGGATGGAAATCACCTGGAGTTTTGAAGGAAATAGAGGAGAATTTGGAAAATCATCCAGGGTTTGAATAAAATAGGAAATTTTAGACAGTATATGGAAACAGATGAAAAAATTTAGAAATTTCTGAAAAATCGTCCAGTATTTTGGAAAGCTTGTAAAAAATGTAATAAAATGAAATAAAAGAAGCTAACATTCAATCACATCCTGTGCAATCAAGTATACACATACAACATTCCCTAAAAGCTGACTCTAGATGCACAAATTTTGAAATAGCTATAGGACCTTAATCCTAACTCTAAGGTTCAGATCATCTGTGTCCAATCATGCTATGCCGATATGCTCAAGCCAAGGCTCGATATACGTGGCATAAAATCAATTCCTCCGGTTCTAGGTTCAAGTTTTCCAACATCCTTGAGCACCTACCGATATACCTCGGACTATGGCCCTTAGGTACGTGGTAGGGGGGTGTTAACCCAAATAGGTGGCCCAGTTGTGAGGCTCTGTCCCGAACTATGGTTCTGGAAGAGAGCCCTGCAACGTGAAGACCGAGACAATATAGGTAGGGTGATTTTTGAAATATGAGCACATGCAAGAAAACAGAGGGCTCTAAGTCCTAAAGAGATAGAGATTTTCAAATATTTTGAAGAAGCAAACATTGTTTTCAATCAAACCTAGATTGAGGAGGGTTGTATTAGACCTAAGTCTATGTGAGCAAGAAAATTTCCTCCTCAATATGGTCCTACCAAACCATACTTAGTCTATATGAGATCCATGTCAACTGGGCTCAAGTCTAGGCTCCTAGGTTCACATGATATCATAAAATAAAAGCTGACATTCCATGGAACACGATTTTGACAATTTGAACTAAGTTAAGCACACAATTGATCAGGCGAAGACAGGTCCCATCACGGTCGCCAAACCTGTTATCATCGCAAAAATTTTACTTTTTGCGAGTCAAACTGACCTTTGAAAAAGTTTTTGAAAATAACTCGCCTCCGTTTTTAAAATGCGGGAGAATTCCGAAGAATGGGACTCGCCTGTCGGTACGAGGTTCAACCGTTCCTGGCACCTTTACCAGAGGTAATTGAACCAAGGATCAATTGTGTGCTTAGCTTTGCTCAACTTGTCTAAACCATATTCTAATTCCTAAATGCACAAAGAATCAGGCATGTGCTATGAATTTCTGAAAATGCATATTTGAAAACATGATGTTTGCTTCAAAGATTGGAAAATATTTGGAAAATAAACTCTTTGAAAATCGTGAATCATGATTGAGATACTATATTTGAGAAAGTGAAAATCGATTTCTGAAGAAATATAAGGATTTTGTGAAAATCGATTTTGAGAAATGTGAAGTAGCTTTGGAAAATTTGATTTCTTTGAATTCAAACTTTGAAATTGAAAATATAACTTAGAAAATCGAATTTGGAACTTGGGAAATACTTGAAATATCATTGGCAAATCCATATTTTGAGAAAATCGATTTTTGAATAAGACTTAGAAAAATTTTGAGAAAATGAACTTCTTTGAATTGGAATTGGCAAATGCATGAAATGAATGAATATGGATTTGAGGAATTGAGAAAATCTTTTTGTATTTTTGAGAAATGCAGTGCATTTTTTAAGTTAGCCTAATAGTGTAGGCTGAATGTGGCTAATACGAAGATTACAAATCTAGGTATCATTCGTATTTTGACTATGGCCATAAATACAAATTCCACCAAGTTTGTCAACTCCATAAGAGCTAGTGCATGTGCCATTCGTGTAGACCATAGTGAATTTATAAAGAATGTGCATGAATTGGCATACATAGCAGTTTTATATCAAAGTTTAAACTATATGCAATGCAAATCCTAATCTATGCAGGAATTTAAATTCTTATTCTAAAGTTTAATTACAAATTACATCACTATTGAAATTTAAATACATGAAAAATAAAATCTTCAATATACCTGCAAAACTAGAAAGCTTGGTTAGTGAATATATGTTGGCTTTTCTAGGTTTATCTAGTAATATCTATAAATTACTGGATTTTGCTAGATATAAGCCATTTTCCATGATTCCCTGATATAAACTTAATAAAATATGAAATAAAATAGAAGAAATATGAAAATGATGTTTGAAATTTCGAAATTGGGGTCAAAATGACCAAAATACCCCTGATAGCAAGACTATGGCCTTGAAATCAGGGTTTTTAGAAAAATATTTGGTAAAATGTAAGTTTTGAAATTCAAATGAAAACATATCAAACTAAATATTATATGACATGATTAAAAATATGAAAATTAGGGTTTAGAATTTCGAAATTGAGGTCAAATGACCAAATTACCCGTGATAGCAAGACTATGGCCTTGAAATCAGGGTTTTCTGAAATAGATTTTTATAAAAATTTGAGATTTATGATTGAAATAAGCATAAAATCAAACATGAAACATCCTAATATGATTCTAAACATGAACAAACCCTAAAACTACACACTTATGCACAAAAATCAAGAAATATCACCAAAATTGTGATTTTGGCAGTGTTTTTGGATCTTTTAGGGACCATGTTTTGCAATTTGATCAATTCAGACATCAAACGGATTTCAAAACTCATAAAAATTGGTACCTGCACTTGTTATGATCCTCAAATCGGATTGGAATTGCAAAAATATTTTTTTGACATTATTTTAATCCGAAAATTGCATTAACAACCTAAAATAAGCTATTTTTAACCTAGGTCACAAACCAGTTTCAGAGTTAGACCCGAATCAGGGGTCAATCCACCATGAAAACTTCTGAATTTTTACAGAGATAAACTACGAAAAAAAACAGAGATTTCCCAATTTACAGATTGCAAACAACATCTTTGGTTAGGGAGAAACCCTTCCGGCAATCTGAACTAAAATCTAACAAATCTAACAGGGGTTAAAATAGATACTTCAAGTTGAAAATACAGAAATAAATAGCAATACTGATCTAAAATATCTGAGATTTTAGCAGTAAACAGTGATTAGAAAAATAACAATACTCACTTACTCTCTGACAGAGGAAAAATACTAAACAGTAGTCAAAAATTCCCAAAATTTTACTGTAGATAGATCTAATCATTGTGAATCCAAGGCACTTTACAAATCTAAAATCGAATATAGGATGAGAAAAATATCATCACAGCAAGTTACCTTCTTGATTTTAACAACGATTTTAACGCTTTAAAAACCCGATTTGATGTCTGATTTTTCTGACAGGATTCCCGAAGTCCAAAACCTCTGATTTTTTTACAGTAGTTCATTTACATATGCATGTATCACATATAAAAAAATCAGACATTAACAGTAAGTATTTCAGTCTGAAATAGCATGCTCTTGACTGTTCTAAACTTAAAACACACAGAAATATAAGAATCTTGAGAAAACATGCATTAACTAATGAAAAACAATAAAATAGATCACAAAACAGTCAATAAAAATTATTTCTATGCTAAAAAACGTAAAATAAACATGAATAAACCAATAAATAAAATAAAATCAAGAAATCAATGGCTGGAATTTGATTTTACCTTTAAAGACATGGATTTAACCCATTAAAAGGGTAAATCACATGTTTTATTGGTTAATAATAAAAAGAATAGTGCTAAAATCGATTCTAATGGATTAGAATCCCTGTAAAACACCAAAAACAGTGTTAGATCATCTTCTTGGACCGTTCTTGATGGTTCTTGAGGTTGAATCATGGTTAAATCCATGAAATAGATGGTACCAATGGCTAAACTAGCATTAAATAATGAAAAATATTAAATAAAACTAAAGAAATTAATAAAATTTCTTACCTTGGAGTTGCAGCAATGGAGGAAGGTGGAGATGTTGGAGAGGAGAGAGAACCCATGAAAATTTGAGAGAAAAAAAAAGCTCTCTTTGACCCCCTTTAGGTCCTCTATTTATAGATTTTTTTTTTATTTGTTTAGGAAGAGTTTTGATTTTTTTTTACTCTTTTTAATTGTTTTTGATAAACCACATGGGGAGGATGATTTTTTTGAAGAATTCTAACCTAAATGGATTCTAATTAATCCCTAATTAACACCTAATTAAACCCTAGAAAGTCCAAATGTGGCACCACCTAGTATGGACCCACATTTGGTTTTTAAAACTTGAATTTAAAACCTTTAAAAACCAATGGTTTAAAACTTAAATGAAATGGATTTTTAAAATTGATTTTGACTCCTCTAAACCCCTAACCTAACTAGGACAATGACTAACCCTAGTCTAACCTTGACTTTATCAAATGTGGCGCCACCCCGAGTGGGCTCCACTTGAATTTTCAAAAATGATTTTAAAACTTGAAAATGAGAGGTTTTTGAAAAGAGATTCAAAAGTAGACTTGAAATCAAAAGTTTTGAAATGGCATAGAGTTCCAACTGGGTCAGAACTGCTCTGGATATGGCTCCAACTGAGTGGACCCCACATCTGAGTTTTGAAAATTTGAAATAAATACTGAAAATGGCTTTGAAAAGGGGTTAAAATCAATAGTTGAAATTCAAAGTTTTGAAAGTAGAGTCTCAAGCGAACTGGAACTCCGGGTTAGAGTCCTGGATTTTTAGGACTCTGTGATTTTGGTTTTTAAAAGCCAAATGAAGGAGTTTTTGAAAAGATTTCATCGAAAATGGTGAAACAAGTGAGAAAATATAGTCAGGGTTAGACTCCTAACTCAATCAGAACTCTGAAATAGAGTCCTGAATTAACTGGACTCTACAAAATGACCTAATTTTTGAAAACAAATGGAAATAAATGAAAATAGAATAAAAACAGACTTCAAAACAGACTCTTGACTGGACTAGGACTTCGGGACAGAGTTCTGATCGGACTGAAACTCTAGATTTTTTTGGTATTTTTCTGAAAAACATTAAAAGAACTTGTCAAAACAATGAAAACAATAACTAATATTGGAATAAAACAGAGTTCTGATTCAACTGAGACTCTGAGGACAGAGTCCTGATTGAACTAGGACTCTCAGATTTTTGGATTTTCTGATAAAACAAATGAGAGAATTTTGAAAAATAGTTAAAAACAGGATGAAATCGAAGTTTTGGTTCAGAGTCCTGATTTGATTAGGACTCTGAGAAAGAGTCCTGATTCAATCAAAACTCTAAGAATTTTGGTTTTTCTGATAAGCAAATGATGAAATTTGGGCAAAGCTTTTGAAAACTAGTGAAAATGAAGTATAAAAATCAATTTTGGATAGAGTCCTACTTCGATCAGGACTCTAGGGTAGAGTCCTGATTTGATCAGGACTCTGAGATAAAACCTCAGAATTTTGAAATTCTTTGATAAAAGTGTAATAGTTTTGGTAGATTGAAAGATTTTTGAAAGATTCTTTCAAAATTGAAATCAGGATCAGAGTCCTGATCCAACTAGGACTCGCTGAACAGAGTCCTGTTTTGACTAAAACTCTGAGTTTCTGACTCATTTTGAAAGATTTTGAAAGATTTGATTGAAAATGGATAAAATGGCTGTAAAAGATTAGAGTCCCAATCCAATTGAAACTCTGAAGAAGAGTCCTGATCCGACTGGACTCTTGAAGAAGAGTCCTGATCCAGCTAGGACTCTGAAATTTTGGCCAAAACAGAAGATTTTGAAAGGTTTTCTCCGAAAACAGGTAAAAAGGTAGTGAAAAGTAGAGTTTTGATCCGACTAGGACTCTGGAAAAAGAGTCCTGATCCAACTAGAACTCTAAGATTTTGGCCAAAACGGAGGAAATGGACAAGGGATATGATTATAACTGGTTTAAAATCAGAATGGTGTTTTAGAAAGGTTCAAAAAGATGAAAATATAGATGAAAATACAGAGTCCTGATCCAACTAGGATTCTAAATTTTTTGAGATTTTTGATAAATGAAGGAATCCAGAAGCGACACCACCTAAATGGGTCTCATCTGAGAATTGAAATCAATTGAAATTGAGTTTGAAATGAATCCAGATTGTTTTCTGAGAAAATACTTCAAAATATAAGGTCCTGGGGGTTGGCAAATGACAAAATGTTGAATAAAAACCCAGGTTTTGAAATTGATTTCGAAAGAAAAAGTTTTAAAACTCAAATATGGATTAAATATTTTGAAAACAAGAGTGATGGATCTCGAAAATGAGATGTAATGACATGCAATGCAATGAAATGATATGCTGAATTCATGCAATGATAAGCAATGACATATGAAATGGATGAATACTGAATGAGGAGGAAAATTTGGGGTGTTTACAGATATCTGTGGGAAACAGTTATACTCTGCTTGTTGTAGACTATGACAAATAGGCAATTAAAGAAAACCATCTTCACTTTGATGATTGCGCCCGTCACTACCAAAACTAGTTTTGTTGGATAGGCTGTAAAACAATAACTCCATTGAATTACAGCACACAACATGTCATTAGAGATACTCACGAGCATATCATGTGCTTAGGTATATTGACATCCAACATTTATTCACTATGTACATTTTCATTGTATTGCACAAATAGCATCATATCCATTATTCCCCCTTTACTAGCATTCCTAGGTTTCACTCAGAGCACCCTCCTGTATGCATACACTTTACACTGTGCACAAAACCCTCTCTCTGCTGTGTCATTGTTGCACCTAGTTCCACATCCGATATACAATATACTTCTTTAACGTCATCGTGTATAGATGTATCTCATCTATTGCATACTTGTAAATTTCCCTGTTACTTCATACTTCTTCGTTATCATCATTACTGCAAATCATATGCTCACATTTTGTATTGGATATATAAATACCTGAATAGGCTTTTGGCATATGCATTATATGCAATTTCCATCTACTAAATAGATGTTTTTTTTTATATAGAAACATGAATATATGTTCTGCATCTACATACATCCTCCATATATATATGCCTATAGGCTCTTGATGTTATACTTGTTCATTTTATATCTTCTACTAGTTGGGATTTTTGCAGGGAATATATAAGAAAATGTTATCTTCCTTTTGAGATTAGAAAATTTGTAATTTCAATTACACTAAATGTTGTAATAGCTAGATATAATGAAAATTCTACATTTTCAGTCTTAGATTAGAATGAATGAGCATATAAACAACATTTGTTTCATTATTTTCCTTTATTTCTGAAAATTCACAAATGGAAACACGAATGGCACGTGCACCATTCTAATAGGAGGTGATTAAATCCTAAGTTGATGATTTGCATCAATGGCCATAGTCAGGATGTGAACAAAACTTAAGATTTTCATCTTTTATGGAATAACACTGGATCTACACTGGATCCCTCTTCAAAAATCATCATATTTTTTAATATTTTTCCCTTTTATCAGAGCTTAAATTAAAATTAACTCAAAATATATATCAATGGCCATAGTCAGGATATATTGAGAATTAATTTCGTTTTAAACTCTATAAAAGGACCCAAAATGTGTTTTATTCTTCATCTGAATTTAAATATGATTATTATATGATACATTCAATGACCATAGTCAGGGATGTATCATATTTTCAATCTTATTTTAATTCACTTAAAGAATGAAATAAGATTTTCAAAATTCTTTTTCATTCATCATTTAGGGTAGAATTGCATCATATTTTCAAAATTTCTTTTCAAAACTCCAAGTGATTTTGAGTATCTTCTTCATTTCTCAAATCAATCCTTATTTATGGATCCAAATTCAATTCTATCTCATTTTTAAGACTCAAAAATTGATTTCAAGGAACAGATGACTTTGAAATTTCAAATTTACTTTTTATTCAAAATTCAATTTCCAATTCAAATCAACTTTGAAATTTCAAATTCATTTTCTAGATTCAAATTCAAATTCAAATCAGTATCTCAAAATCAAAATCAAAATCAAAGTTCTATTTAAATTTCTGATTCATCTTCTGATTTTCAAATTTGAACTTTAAAATCAAGTTTGTTCTTTGTCTTAAAAGTCTTATCCAAAATCAAAGTTTGAGATTGATTCTGAATCTCAAAATTCAATTTTTTTCTCAAGTCTCAAATTCAATCTGGGTTTGTAAAAACCCAAATCCATCTTCAGAAATCCCAACTTGAATCCAGATTTTCAAATGTAATCTCCACTTTTTGGATCTCAGACTTCAGATTCAAATTCCATTTAGAAATTCACAATCCGGATCCAACTTTATCTTGGATCTCAGACTTCAGGTCCAATTCCACTTAGGATCCATAATTCAATTTTATCTTGGATCTTAGATTTCGGATCCAATTCCATTTAGGATCCAGAATTCAACTTTATCTTGGATCTCAGACTTCAGGTCCAATTCCACTTAGGATCCAGAATTCAATTTTATCTTGGATCTTAGATTTCGGATCCAATTCCATTTAGGATCCAGAATTCAACTTTATCTTGGATCTTAGACTTCGGATCCAATTCCATTTAGGATCCAGAATTCAACTTTATCTTGGATCTTAGACTTCGGATCCAATTCCATTTAGGACTCTAGCATTCAATTTTATCTTAGATCTTAGACTTCAGATCCAATTCCATTTAGAAACTCAGAATCCAGATCCAACCCCATCTCGGATCTCAGATCCAATTCCATCTTGGATATTAGACTTCAGATCAAAATTTCATTCTAGATCTTTAAATCTAATTCCAACTATCGATCTTCAAAGCCAATTTCAAATCTATTTCTCGAGTCCAAATTCAAATTCAATTCTTGTTTTAGTATTAAATTCAAAGTCAATTCTTGAAAATCGATCCCAATTCAAAGCCCATTTTGACTTTGAAAAATCATTCTTATTTTTAAAAAATGCCAATTCTAAAATTCCTCTCTCTCCAAATCCTGATCATTCCAAGACTCGGAAATTCAAGTCTCTTCTTTCCGATGCATTTCAAATCCTGAGTTGGATTCAAAATCTAAAATCAAATCAAACTCTTTGAAGCATCTCTTCACTCCATTATCAAGTTCATCTCAAAAAACTTGGAAATTTTCAAAAACATTTTTCTCAAAAAAAAGCATACATCTTTGCATTCACACAAGCATGATTTTTTGTGCATTTAGACTTAGGATAAATTCTTAGATGATATTTTAGCAAAGTAAAAGGCATAAATTCGATCCTTGGTTTGATTACCCCTGATAAAGGCACCAAGAACGGTCGAACCTCGTACCGACGAGCGAATCCTGTCTCTCCATTTTTTCCGCAAATTTTCAAAACGGAGGCGAGTGATTTTAAAACATTTAAAAAAAAAAATAAATTGGTCAGATGAGACCTTGCAAAAGAGTTCCTCTCTTCTTTCTTTTTCTCATTCTCTCTTCCTTTCTATCTTTTATTTCCCCACAAAAAGGGGAATAGAGGCTAGAAAGGCCTAGAGAAAGGAAAAGAGGAACGAGAGGAAAATTTTTGCATGATCACAGAAGTTGGCGACCGAGATGGGACCCGTCTTCGTTCGGTCGGATCTATGCCTTTTTTCTTTTGCTTTGACATTATCTAAGTCTTTATTCTACAAATGTCAGCTTCATTTCCATGCAAACCTTAGGAGCCTAGATTCTGTCCTAGCTGACATAATGTATATAGGATCTAAGTATGATTTGGTAGGACCATATTGAGGAGATTATTCCATGTTCACATTAGAGTTAGGTCTGAAATATAACTCTTCGAAATTCTAGGGATTGAATGGAAACAATGTATGCAAGTGTATGCTTCTTTTCATTTAAAATTCTATCTCTTTAGGGATTGCATTAGAGCTTTCTGGTTTTATCTGCGTGTTGAACATGTTTTCGAAAACATCCCTACCTATATTGTCCCAGTCTTCATGTTGCTGGGTTGTCTCATTGAACCATAGTTCGGGAGAGAGCCTCACAACTGGACCACTTATTTGGGTTCGCGCCCCCCTACCACGTACCTAAGGGCCATAGTCCGAGGTATATCGGTAGGTGCTCAAGGATGTTGGGAAGCCATTACCTTAGAACCGGAGAAATATTTTTATGCCACGTACTTCGAGCTTCGGCTTGAGTATATCGGCATACCTCGATTGGAATCAGATGATCTGAACCATAGAGTTAGGATTAAGGTCCTACAAGCCATTTCAAATATTGCATTTAGAGTCAGCCTTTTAGGGAGTGCTGTGTATGCATCCTTGCTTGTGCAGCTGTGATTATGCAATGTTTCTCCTATATATATCAAATCTTCTCAAAACCCTGGGTATATTATTCAAAATTTCCTCGTATTTTCAAAAACCCCAAGTGTATATTCTTCCTTTACCTACATTCTTTTCTCTTTTGTGTCAAAATTTCTTCAAAAACCCAGGAAATCCTTTTTCTAAATTTCCTTAATTTCCAAGTGTGAACACCCCAAATTTTTCAAAATCTTTTAAATATTCCCTTTTTGCCCCTGATATCATTTTCTGAGAAATTGAGTCATTTTTAAATCTAAATTCCAATTCATTTCTCAAGTTTTACTGAAGTTAAATTCATTCTATATGTTTAAATTGATTTCGGATCTGGATCCATTGTCAAAATCCGAATCTGAGCCTCATTGTCCAAATTTTAAATTAAAATTATAGAAAATACCAAAAATAGTTTTTTTTAAATAGCTCGGACAGTCCATCCGACATCCGTTTGGATCCATCACGTTGTATTTCTCGATTCGAGTGTCAAAACTCGAACATTTTCTCAAAACTTGGGTCAAAACCCACTTTCTGAAGAAATTCCTCCAAAATGGTCTAAAATTATCAAAAATACACTTTTGTAAATATTTTCTCAGAAAAATACAAAAATTTAGTGTTTAAACTTTGTTTTTATAAAATCTTAATTTTCTATTACAAAAATACAAAAAAATGGAAAAATGATACAAAAATCAAAAAAATTGAGGAAAGCAAATGGTTTTAAAACTTAAAAAAAATGGAATTTTTGCCAAAAACCTCTTTTTGAACCATTTTTTTTACAAAAGTTCTTTCAAGGGGGCCTTCTTTTGGAAATTTGGAAAAGAGGCAACGGCCACCTCCCGCGCACTTCCCCTCTCGCTTGCCTACCCTCCATCTCCAAACAAGCTTCTTCTCCCTCAACCTCTCATCTTCAACCAACAACCTCTCTCGAATGCTCCTCTCCTTCTTTAAAAGGGGAGCACGCAAGAGGGGGAAGGATCCGTCTCCTGCCTCTCCACTGCCATCCGTCTTCTACCTCCCCATTAGCATCCATTGCACATCCGGCGAGCCATTATCAATCCACCATTCGCCTTCCAAGCCTTCCTCCTTCATCCTTCAGAATTCCTGTAAAGCAAGAGCTTGATCGAGCCTACCAAAGGGGGGGAGGAAAGGATCTCTTCTGAAGGAAGGAGGAACACCAGCAATCTATCTGATTCCATCGATTCATTTTTCCACTCGAAGCTCCTTCGGATCCCCCAGGTATCACCCCTTTAGCGAGAGAAGAAGTCCCGAATCTTTCTTTCAAACCAAGTAAGAATCCTTTCTTCCCCTTTGTAAATTTTGGTTTCCCTTTTGATTTTTTTTTTTTTTTATCTGTTTTACCCCATTGACGCACCATCGATGGTGTTGAGTTGCAAATAGCAACCTCAACCCATCTCTGTGCCACAATAATGGAATTCATGATTCCAACACTTTCCTTTGGTTTTATATTTTATTCATCCTTGTTTTGTTTGTGAGTCTATATAATTCATCTGAATTCTCATTCTATTGGTGATCTTTATTTCTGCTTTCCTTTTTTTCTATTTTGTTTTTCTGAGAGTTTTCAATTCCCTGTTCACGTTACTATCCCTGTTCTCAGAATTTGATTTGATATTTTCATTAGTCATTACATTCTGATTTCCTGCTTCGTTTCATTTCATAGCATTTCAATACTTTTATTTGATTTTGCTTCGCATGTTTTGACTCTCTGCAACAAGAATAAAATTTCAAAATCTGATCAACTGGTTGGATGACGGTCTGCCAATTTTTCCGGTTTGAGTGAGATAGTCTGATCGCCGGACATGTTGTGAATGCTGGATCAGTTTGACTGATCGTTTTTGCCATTAAATTTTTGAAGCCTTAAACATATTTTCGGTGGTGAACAGTTGTTCATTAGGGGGGATGAACACCAGCAATCGATCGATCTTTCGCCCTCCTTCTTCATCTTCTTCACATTCTTGTCTTATAGTAAAGGACCAATTACCCCAGCCATCACAGTTTATCGTTAGTATAGGAATCCTTTGTAGCTGCTGATTTCATGAACAGGCCTGTGAGTTTTAGAAAGAACCTCTCTATCTCTCTCTCTCCCTGTAGTTCAAAATTCCTCTTATTTCTTTTGATTTCTCGATTTTTTTTTTTTTGAGAAGTTCGTGAAATATATATGAGGTATGTCAATAGCCTTGTGGGAAGGAGGATAGATTGGTTCACTGTAAAAAAAAGAAATGAGGTGGGTACAGAGCCCAAAGGTACATATTGGAAGATTCAGATGGACACCTGCTGCTTATAGAAGAATCTATGGAGAATCCCTCGCTGCTAAAATGTATCTCTGCATGCTACAAAGGAGCTGAAGACGATGCTGTTTCAAATTTCAAGTAATAATTATTTGTCTTCTTTTAGGAGCTAAAAAAAATTCTGTAAGAAAATTACTTCACGGTGGCATGAGTTTCCAGCATATAGCATTTCTTTTTACTATCATTGTCTAAAGATTATTGGCATGGATATGCCACTATGATGGGAATCACTTTCTCTGTTGTTTGAAGTTTGAAGAGTAATATCTGGCAAGCGCATCTATTAGAGGCATCTGAACTGTGAAGCAAATAATAGCAGTATCACGGATGACTATCTGGGTCATCTGTTGCCCTTCTCCTAACATATGAGCACGAATCCAACTGAGAGATCAGGTCTGGACTTGCTGCAAGAATGCCTGTTATGAGATTCGCCCCTCCGTTACTTTCCAAATTTCCTTTCTATGAGGGAAGGTTTGAGGTTGTCTAGATGGGGAACCAAACTGAAATTGCAGGGTCAAGATATAAGACAGATCTGATTGTTGTGCAGGTTTTAGTTAACATCAGCCTCTAGTTTGAAGGGTTGTCACTCTCCCATTTCATGTTCTCATTAAATTTTGCTGAGTTCTCTTTTCTTTACTGAATATTAGCTTTGTTGAAAACTCTATAGTGTCGTCTGGTCCTTATGTTTTGTTTTCCCTACTTCCCATCCATATGTTTCCTGTAATCCTCTAATTCCTTACAATGCATCCCATATATTCATACTTGAACTCATCTTAGATTGTATGTTTTGCAGGGGAGGCCTGGATTTTGCAGAAGGATATCCATTAAGAAAGTTAGGATCACACTAGCTAAAAAATGCATATGGCAGGTTTACATGGTGGTGGTATTGACAAGCCACTATATGCCAAATTTACATTTTGTTAAGCAAAACCTGATTTATGATCTATTGCTCAGTAGTTTGTAGTATGTCATTTTGCAGAATCTATGCTGTCATTTTTTTTTTTGTTGTTGTTGTTTTACCCATTCACTAGTGATGCCTCTCATGGCACAAATCATTATCTTCAAGCACACAGCATTTACAAATTCACTGTCCATCCTCTGTAGATGTTTTCTTGTCCAACCATCACCTGTCATAGTCACTCAAGCATCCTACTAACACCCTTGTGCCCATTTCAGCAGCCATCATCAGTGAGTGGTACTATTCATCAACACTTGGAAGCAATTCCCACCTCTTGCAGCTCTACAGACCCATACCAAACTTCCATACTTTTTCAGTCCTTCCAACCTACTGGTGTATTACTTATATATGCTGTAATATCCCAATGCATCCTCTGCATGTCTCATGATATCATTGGTTGCCATTTTGCAACATTTTCAACAACCTTTCATACTTAACCACCAAACATGTACATTCTCAAATTTTATGTCATAATTCAAATATTGCATTATTGTACAGTATGCAATGATCACAACATTATATGTTCCTCTTTACCTATGTCTTCACTATTTGCCAATAGTCATTTTCCTGTAGCTTTCATTAAAATACCACCATACACACCTTACTTCACTTACTGTGCACAACATACACTTTTTTTTATTTATTATTATTACACTTCCCAATTGCTGTCCACGGCTACACAACACTTATATCTACCTATTGCCCTTCACAGCATAGTATAGCTTCTGCACTTTCCTAGCTTGCCCCACTTCTTCACAACCATACCCGGTGCACAGTTGATGCACATCATTTGTGGCACGCCTACAGTCCAGCATAACACTCTACATTCATACATCATTCACCCTTCATTTCTCAAATTCACAACAACACTTGTCTCTGTATATCTTTCACCTCACTTTCCACATCTAAATAACATTCATCTCACACCTTTCTACTTTCAAACTTGCTGCTACAGTACCAGTTCCAGTACATCTTACTGCACCTTCAGCATTGCCCATATGGTTTCTCCATTTTACCCATAGCTGTAACACTCCATAGCACCCTATTACATCATGACAGAAGCATCTGCATCTTCTGAACTCCCCTCACCATATCGTTTCATGGTGTCATTCATAATACACTCCAACACCATGCTAACAGTTTATATATAGCCATCTCCATTACCTGTTGTCTTCATTCCATTCACCAAATAGCATTATTATGTCACTTATCATTTTCCAGCATTCACTCCAGCCATCAACTCCCAGCACTGCACTTGCAACAGTAGCTTCCAACACTCCACTTAACCTGTCAATTGTTCCCTGCACCTTCTTCATCTATACCATTTATTCTCTGCACTTAAAAGTTCACATTATATCATTTCTCACTTATCATCTCCAGTACAACTTGTTGCACCTCATCTTAAATTTCCTTGTTCACCGTCCCATTCCCATAAACACACAGCATAGTGTTCACAGCTCATTGTTGTGATCTCTTGTTGCTTCATCTTTCTAAATACCCTTTTCACCTATAAGTATACAGTTACACTATCACCTCCTTCTCATCTTCCAATAGAAATAGTATAATTTTTTAGCTGTATTGGTGAGTGTACCCACTGCAATAGCCTTCCTCATTCCTGCAAATGTCCCACAAGCATTTCATGCCTTCCTACTATGATATTTTTTTTGTACTGATACCCTTGTCTGCATCAACTCCCATCACATCCATCTATACTATATACATGCTATATGCGATATATATATATATATATATATATATATATATATATATATATATATATATATATGTGTGTGTGTGTGTGTGTGTATGTATATGTATATGTATATATATAGATATACATACACGCATATATATATATATACATTGGTAGGCCCATATATATACATGTAAGCATACACGTATATATCATCTCTCATCTCCTCACATTCTAGATCATAAATATCTTGGCATATGAGCATTTTACCATTAACCTCCATGTGATATGTTCAATTTTTCTTCTATTTTCATACTAACCCAGTTGTTTTTGCAGGGCATGTGTGGAAAATATCATTACTTGGATTTATAAATTCAATTTTATATGTTGTAATAGTTAGATTTTGAATGAGAATTTATATTTCCAGTTTTAGATAGCATGAATGAGCATTATAAATATCATGAATTACTTGTTCTTCATACATTTTTTCTCTATTTCTCAAAATTCTCACAAATGGCAACACGAATGACACGTGCACCATTTCGTAAGAGGTAAATTAATCCTAAGTTGATGATTTACATTAATGGCCATAGTCGGGATGTGAACAAAACTTAGGATTTTTATCTTTTATAAAATAACACTGGATCCACACTGGATCCTCTTCAAAAATCATCATATTTTCAAATATTTCTTCTTTTATCAGAGTTTAACTTAAAATTAATTCAATATATATACCAATAGCCATAGTCAGGGTATATTGAGAGTTAATTTCATTTTAAATTCTATAAAAGCACAAAATATGTCTCATTCTTCACTTGAATCTAAATATAGATTATTACATAATACATCCAATGACCATAGTCAAAGATGTATTATATCTTCAATCTTATTTTAATTCATCTAAAGAATGAAATAGCTTTTCAAAATCCAATTTCAAAATTCTTTAAATTCATTCATCATTTAGGATAGAATTGCATCATATTCTCAAAATTCCTTTTTCAAAAACTCCAAGTAATGTAAATATCTTCCTCAATCTATCTTCAATCCTTATCAAATCCGATTCATCCTTTCATTTTTTTTAAAATTCTATTTTCAAAGTTCAATTTAACCTTGAGATCTCAAAATTCATTTTTTATATTCAAATTCAAATCGGATTTCAAAGTTCAAACCGACTTTGAAATTCCAAAATTCATCTTATATTAAAAACTCCAACTCAAAGTTCAATTTAACTTTGAGATTCCAGATTTCATTTTCTAAAAATTCAAGCCTCAAATTCAAAGTCCAATTTAACTTTGAAATTCATTTATATATTCAAATTCTAAATTTCATTTTCCAAGTTCAATTTAAAACTTGGAAGTTCTTAATTCACCTTCTGAATTTAACAACTCCAATTCTCCTTTAGGATCCAGGATTCAACATTCGCATTGGATCTCAGACTTCAGATCCAAATCCATTTTAGGACCCAGAGTCCAACTCTACATTGGATCTCAGACTTCAGATCCAATTTCATTTTAGGATCCAGAATCCAATTCCACTTTTGGATCTCAGACTTCAGATCCAAATCCATTTTAGGGTCCAGAACCCAATTCTACTTTGGATCTTAGACTTCAGATCCAAATCCATTTTAGGGTCCAGAACCCAATTCTACTTTGGATCTTAGATTTCAGATCCAAATCCATTTTAGGGTCCAGAACCCAATTCTACTTTGGATCTTAGACTTCAAATCCACATCATTTTAGGGTCCAGAACCCAATTATACTTTGGATCTTAGACTTCAGATCCAAATCTATTTTACTGTCCAGAACCCAATTCTACTTTGGATCTTAGACTTCAGAATCAAATCCATTTTAGGGTCCAGAACCCAATTCTACATTTGGATCTCAGACTTCTGATCCACTCCATTTTAGGATCCAGAACCCAAGTCCATCTTGGATTCTAAAGTCTCGGATCCCATTCTGTTTAGGATCCGGAATCCAATCCCAATTCTAGATTTCAATTCCATTTTCGGATCTAGTTTGAATCTCTTAAATCCATTTTCATTCTTAAATACCATTTGATTTTCTCAGACCCATTCCAAGATTCAAATTTAATATCACTTCAAAACTTCATCTTCTTCTCTTAAATCCATAATTAAATTCAAAGTCCATTTCTGACTTTGAAACTTCATTTTCAAAATTTCAAATCATTCTTTCTGAAAGTCAAGATCTATCCTTCCAAACTCTGATTTACTTCAAAAACTTGGAACTTCTCTGATCTATCTCAAGTTCTAAGTTAGATTCAATCATTTCTTCACTCCTTTACCAAGTTCATCTCAGAATACTTGGAAATTTCCAAAACATTCTTTTCAAAAGAACATACATCCTTGCATTGAACAAGTATGATTCTTTGTGCATTTAGAGTTAGAATGAATTCTTAGATTATATTTAGGCAAAGCAAAAGGCATAAATTCGATCCTTGGTTCGATTACCCCTGGTAAAGGCGCCAGGAATGGTCGAACCTCGTACCGACGAACGAATCCCGTCTCTCCATTTTTCCCGCAATAATTTTCAAAACGGAGGCGGGTTATTTTCTAAATATTTTCAAATCAAGGTCAAGTGAGACCGCGCAAAAGAGTTCCTCTTTTCTTTTTCTTTCTTTCTTTTCTCTTCTCTTTCTCTTTTCTTTCTTTTATTCTTCTCCCTTCAAAAAGGAGAAAAATAGAGGTTAGAAAAGGAAAAGAGAAGGAAGAGAGAGAAAGATACGAGAGAGAATTTTGTTTTTGCGATGATCACAGTTTTGGCGACCGTGATGGGACTGGTCTCCGTCTGGTCGAATTATGCCTTTGCTTTGCTTTTATATAATCTAAGTCTTTATTCTTCTATGTCAGCTTCATTTCCATGCAAACCTTAGGAGCCTAGACTCTGTCCTAAGCTGACATCATTGCATATAGGATCTAAGTATAGTTTGGTAGGACCATATTGAGGAGATTATTCCATGTTCACATTAGACTTAGGTCTTAAATACAACTCTCCTCAATTTTAGGGACTGAATGTAAACAATGTATGCAAGTGTATGCTTCTATCCATTTAAATTCTATCTCTTTAGGACTTGCATTAGAGCCTTCTAGATTTATCTGCATGTTGATCATATTTTGAAAACCTCCCTACCTATATTTGTCCTGGTCTTCACGTTGCTGGGCTGTCTCACTGAACCATAGTTCGGGAGAGAGCCTCACAACTAGGCCACTTATTTGGGTTCGCGCCCCCCTGCCACGTACCTAAGGGCCATAGTCCGAGGTATATCGGTAGGTGCTCAAGGATGTTGGGAAGCCTTTTACCTTAGAACCGGAGAGATATCTTATATGCCACGTACTTCGAGCTTCAGCTTGAGTATATCGGCGTACCTTGATTGGAATCAGATAATCTAAATCTTAGAGTTAGGATTAAGATCCTATTTGCCATTTCAAATATTGCATATAGAGTCAGCTTTAGGGAGTGCTGTTTGCGCATCCTTGCTTGTATATCTGTGATTGTATGATATTTTATATCTTCCTTATATTTTCCAAAACCCTGGGTATATATTTCAAAATTTCCTTTTTGTTTCTAAAAACCCAGGTGTATTTTCCTTTCTTTTCCTCTAAATTTCTTCAAATTTCTTCTGATCCTGCCTGCAAGTTCTTCAAATTTTAAATCTTTACCATTCATTCTCAAAATTCATTTATTCTTTTATTTTTTCTTCTGATTTTATATTCTTGTTTATATTTTCATAAAAATCTATTTTTATCGAGAGACATCCTTTTCAAAATGGTATTTTCTTTTATATTTTAGTTGGTTACTCTCCCTCGTAGAGTAAACAACGCAAATTGTCACAAATTTTGTGGCGACTCAATCCCTAGTAATGGGATACAATTTTTAGATTTCAACCTAAATCCTTCCTCTTGTTAAAAAGGTTTCTTTCGGTCTAAAAACCTCCAATTTCCTCTACAGAGAGCACTGATATTCAAAAATGGTTCAGACAAGAGCGGAAAAAGAAACAGTTCCTCAACTCAGCGACAGTGAGGCAGAAGGGATGAGCTCTCCTAAATTAGTCAGAGAACAGGGTCAGAACAAGAAAGATGACATCGACCCCGCTATGTATGATATGTTCCAAAAGATGATGGTGAGGATGATGTCGGAACAAGTCGAGGCCAAGCTGAAAAAGGCAGTTCCTAAAAGCAAGCTGAGAAAGAAGCCTATGAAAAAGCAAATCCGAATCATCAGGAAGAAGATACAGCCAGACACTACTTCTGAGGAATCGGAGTCAGTCGAGGAAGAATCGGAAGAAGAAGAGCAGATTGTCTACAAACAGAATCCTCCAAGGCAGTCCGTAAAAGTAGCTGCAGAAGAGCCTGAATCTGTCAACAAGCCCAAGTCTGGGGTTCCAGCAGAGGACCTGATGAGCAAGCAGATGAAGGAGATTAATCGAGCAATTAAAGACATTCAAGCCAAGGGTAAGGGCAAGCAGACCTACACCGGCGAAGATTTTTACGATGGTCTAGATGGGGATGATAACCTGGAGAATCTTCCTCGCAAGTTTCTCAAATTTGACGGGACTGGCAACCCTAAAGCCCACTTAGCCACATTTTATGCAGAGTGCAGCCGTTTTAGAAAAGACAACAGAGCGTTGTTTATTTGCTTTCCCCGCAGTCTGGAGGGTGTAGCAGCCAGATGGTATGCTGACCACGTGAATCCTATCAAACTACGAGAGTTCGATAAGGTAGTAAATCTGTTCATCGAGCGCTTCTTATTCAACACTGAAGCCTCACCTACATTAAATCATCTTTACAACCTGAAGCAAGGAGAGACTGAAAGAGCAGGTGATTTCATTCACAGGTGGAGAAGCACCTGTAATAAGATGAAGGTACCCATTCCTGAGGAACACGCATTGCAGGTAATCCTCAACAATTTCTCTCAGCCCATAAGGAGCCTCATCGCCACTTCCCCGGCGAAATCCTTCATCAAATTGATTGAACGAGCCGAATGGCTCGAGGCAGGAATAGAAAGCGGGCTTTACGAAGGCACGCCTCTGGTCAAGAATATCCAAGACCAGAAGAAAAAGGCGCAATTCGCTCATTCAGTTGATGCCTCCTGCAATAATCTTGGCAGCAGCAGCAAAGGAAACAAGAATAACAGTGGCAGTGGTCCGAGAGTAGATCAGGGCAAGGGGCAGAAGGAGAGATCCTTTAAAAACAATGATAAACCGCTTCCAATCGGCCTTCAGCAACAGAGTGATCTTCAAGAAAAACCCAAGTACATCAAGTGGGAGAAAGATCGAGTCTTCACTCCGTTATTTAAGAGTTTAGAAGTGATTATGAATTACCTTTTGAAGCACGGGATGATCAAACTCCCTAAAATCGCAGATCCTCCCATAATGTTGGGAAAATTCAAAGACCAATTCTGCAAGTACCATAGAGCAACAGGGCACGATACCGAGCACTGTTTCATCCTCAAGCACATGATACAAGACTGCATTGACAGAAGTGAGCTGATAGAGGACGAGGAAGAAAAGCAGCCAGCAGTCCTGACAGAACCATTCCCGGACCACTCGAAGAATTGATAAAGCCAAAGTTTTTGTTTGCTTTCGCCTCTTTTTGTCAGTTGTTTTGTAGGGGCTAGTCAGCCCAGTCTTTTATGAATCTTTTCCTTTTAAAAGTTCTTGTAAATATTCAGTTGTTATCAAACCTTTGCTTATCAATGAAATGTCAATTTTTCTTTATATCTTTGATATTCAAATACTTCCTTCTTTTGCCATACTGGGGCATTTAAATTCCTGTTCTTTTCAGAATGCGAGACAATCCTGACATCATTCATGAGAGAAATGATATTACCTATGAGGGCTTTTCCAAAATCATGAATTTTCAAAAAGCCTTCGTTATGACCAAAGAGTTCAAATATTCTTTGGTCCAAGCTTTGTCAAAAATCAACCCTCGTGTTGATTATGTTTTCAAAAATAGGTTTTTGGACCATTGCATTGGAAAATCAACCCTCGTGTTGATCATGTTTTCCAAAATAGATTTTTGAACCATTGCATTGAAGGATCAACCCTTGTGTTGGTCTTATCTTCCAAAAATAGATCTCAAATCTTGTGTTGATCATATTTTCCAAAAAAGATTTGTCAAACCGTCATATTCAAAGATCAACCCTTGCGTTGATCTTATCTTCCAAAATGGTTATAAATCATTATATTCAAAGATCAACCCTTGCGTTGATCTTATCTTCCAAAATGGGTTATAAATCATCATATTCAAAGATCAATCCTTGCATTGGTTTTATCTTCCAAAAATGGGTTTTAAATCATTATATTCAAAGATCAACTCCTGTGTTGGTCTTATCTTCCAGGATTGGTTTTTTAAAACGTTATATTCAAAGATCAAACCTTGTGTTGATCTTATTATCAATTTCGAACTGCTGTTTTTAGAAATCAGATCTATTGTTGATCTTCTTCTTCAAAAATAGATTTTCAAAGCCATTGCCTTAAAAAAAAATTAACCCTCATGATGATCTCTCATGTTTGATTTAAAGGATCAGATCTCGCGCTGATCATTCTTCTCGTGGTGAATTTTTTTTCCCCCAAAATGATTTTTCATTTTCTTTTAAATAAACATTTTTCTTTCAAGATCCCATATGCAGGCAGGATCAGAAAAACTCCCTTTTTCTCAAATCTTATAAATCTTCAAGTTAATGTTGGTATCTTTATCTGTTTCATTCATTATATTCATATTTTATCAAGATTACATCAATTTTTATCAAGTTTATCAATATTTCCTCAAATTCCATTAAATTTTATGAACTCTTTTTGCCCTTTCAGGTTAAGGGATAAACCTGACCCTCATTGTCCGAGGTGTTGCCCTTTCAGGTTAAGGGATAAACCTGACCCTCGTTGTCCGAGGTGTTGCCCTTTCAGGTTAAGGGATAAACCTGACCCTCGTTGTCCGAGGTGTTGCCCTTTCAGGTTAAGGGATAAACCTGAGCCTCGTTGTCCGAGGTGTTGCCCTTTCAGGTTAAGGGATAAACCTGACCCTCGTTGTCCGAGGTGTTACCCTTTCAGGTTAAGGGAAAAACCTGACCCTCGTTGTCCGAGGTGTTCGCATTCAGGATAAGGGATAATCCTGAAACCCCTCGTAAGAGCAATAATGCTACCTATGAGGATTCTTTTGTAAATACAAGTTTTGTCATTGATTTTCTAGATTTATATCAATTTCCCTTCATTAAATCTCTTTAAATTCTATTATTTTTCCCATTCAGGATAAGGGATAATCCTGAGACCTCTCGTAGGGGCAACAATGCTACCTATGAGAATTCTTTTTGCAAATACAAGTTTTGCCAATCTTTATTGATTTTCTAGATTTATATCAATTTGCCTTCACTAAATTTTCTTAAATTCTTTTCTTTTCCCATTCAAGATAAGGGATAAATCCTGAGACCCCTCGTAGGAGCAATAACGCTACCTATGAGGATTCTTTTGTAAATACAAGTTTCGTCAATCTTTATTGATGTTCTAAAATTATATCAATTTCTCTTTATTAAAATTCCTCAAATTCTTTTTCCCATTCAGGATAAGGGATAATCCTGAAGACCTCTCGTAGGGGCAACAATGCTACCTTTGAGAATTCTTTCTGCAAATACAAGTTTTATCAATCTTTATTGATTTCTAAATTTATATCAATTTTTCTTTAAATTCTATTAGGATATGGGATAATCCTAAGATCACTCATAGGGGCAACCATGCTACCTGTGAGAATTTTTTTTTACAAAAATAAATCAATTTCCTCAAATGTTTTACATTTTTTTTCAAAATTCTATATCCTTCTGTCTTCTCAAAGTTTATTCTTTCTATATTCCCCGTCAGGATAAGGGTGTAATCCTGAAAATTGGACCGCATACCTGGTCCATCTAAATCATAGATCATAAGTTCTAAATCTTGTCATATCCCTTCTAAATTCAAGTCTCAGGTTATCTCTTCATAAAATCTTCTCTTTCCCCTTCAGGATAAGGATAATCCTGAAACCCTGGCAATCATTCCTGCTTCGATCTCTAAATATCTTAAAAATGCCGGTCTCCTTCACGACTTTCGGTCGAAAAACCCAGTCCTCGCACAGCGTTACCTCTCAAAATCTTCAAAATCTAAATATCAAGTCCATTTACAAAACTCAGTCCTCATACTGGTTTCCTTCAAAAGTTTCGAACTTAAATCAGGTCATTAAATGAAATGTCCCAGCTACTTCGCTGGTCGTTAAATGATTAAATGAAATGTCCCAGCTACTTCGTTGGTCGTTAAATGATTAAATTTGATGTCCCAGCTACTTCGCTGGTCGTTAAATGATTAAATGAAATGTCCCAACTACTTCGCTGGTCGTTAAATGATTAAATGAAATGTTCCAGCTACTTCGCTGGTCGTTAAATGATTAAATGAAATGTCCCAGCTACTTCGCTGGTCGTTAAATGATTAAATGAAATGTCCCAGCTACTTCGCTGGTCGTTAAATGATTAAATGAAATGTTCCAGCTACTTCGTTGGTCGTTAAATGAAAGGTCCCAGTTTTTACTGGTCGTTAAATGAAATGTCCCAACTACTTCGCTGGTCGTTAAATGATTAAATGAAATGTCCCAGCTACTTCGCTGGTCGTTAAATGAAATGTCCCAGCTACTTCGCTGGTCGTTAAATGAAATATTCCAGCTACTTCGCTGGTCGTTAAATGAAAGGTCTTAGCTACTTCGCTGATCGTTAAATGAAAGGTCCCAGTTTTTACTGGTCGTTAAATGAAAGGTTCCAGCTCCTTCGCTGGTCGTTAAATGAAAGGTTCAAGTTTTCCTGGTCAGAATGTCCAAAATCATAAATTGCAACTAAAGTTCTTATCAAAATCTATATTGAGTGATTATTTCACAAAGAATTCATGAAAAATTTGCCAATTTGCTAAAAGTATTTGTTGATTCCAATATTCTTAAATGCACAAAAGAATCACCTGAGATTACCTCTAGTATTTCTTTCCAAAAAGGTGAAACTTTTTGCGAAAAAGAGGTAAAATTCAAATCTTTTCCCTGTTGATCAACCAAAAGGATGAGAGAAATATCCTCGGTATGATTGGCGAAAGAAATATTCGATGACATTGAAAAGCTAGGAGCGAATTGATATTGATCATAGCTTTGACGCATGTTTAAAGATGATTTTCTGGCAATCAGACAGTGGAAGTATCCTGAGCGACAAAAAGAATCCACTCAATCCATATCTCCTTATCCATTTTAAAGCTGTAATCAAATATCTGCAAAAGGGATCTCTCAATTGTCGTCAAGATGAAGGCGAATAGGCGAGCAGATCCCTGGGGCCAAAGAAGATTTGGATCATCTACCGAGATGAAGGAGTTTGTGAAGGATCCTTCCAGGAAAAGTTCAGATCACCGTCGAGATGAAGGCGAGTGTGATGAACCTACCAACAAACCCTAAATGATATTTGATTTCTGCTATCATCAATAGACCCTTTGAGCCCATACCATCATATATAATCCCTGAGATAAAAGAAGGATCAAAGCATCTCCAAGATGAAGGAGTTTGTGGCGTACCCTTCCCTGAAAAAGAGAGAAAAGTCAGGACATCCAAATGAAGGATGATGTAAAAAGCCCGAAAAGTTCAATGACTCAAAAAGAGTGCAAGAAGATCACCATGAGGACAAAACTCAGATATCAAACTGCCAAAATTGCCAGAAGTCATCTTTTCTTATGCAAAATATCTGTTATCAATATCTTTTCTCTAGTTGCTTTTATGAAATTGAGAATATTTCTTCTCTTCTTATATTAGGGAAATGGATAGCTTCCTTGAAGAAAATCATCAGCGCTAAAAACTTTGAATTTGACTCTTAAAACCAAGAAGTTAACCTCGTTGGAGGAAATACTCTAGGTAAAAGAAGGAATATCTTGGCACACATGTGCACATTTTTAAGTGTTGAAGTCAACTATAAATTTATCTTATTGGCAAGATTTTCTAGATATTCTAAGAATGAAATAAATATTCAAATATCTATTTTGGTGCAACCTAACGTTGTTTATATATTCCCAGAAGAGTTGCCTCATTCAGTTGAAGTATCTCTCCTGTCTCATCTCGGTTTCTCCATTTGAGAATTCCGTATGGTTGTTCCCACTCAGGTTAAGGGTCAAAACCTGTATTTCCTGCGAGAGGTCATTAAATTCAAAAGCTGATCTAGTCTCAGCAATGAGACTCTCAAGTTCACCCCTTTTTTAAAGCTTTAGGGAACCCCATTTCCTTCCTCCTTTCGCAAACCCCTTTTCGGACTTGTTCGTCCAAACTCCGAAGGTCCCATCATGGTCTATTCATTCGAGGATTCCATATGGTCGTCCCCTTCAGGTTAAGGGTTAAGCCTGAATCTCGCCCCTTGAGGTGTCTTCCTTTTCAGGTTTTGGTTAAACCTGAATCTTGTTCCAACGAGTTTTCCTCGTTTCGACGAGGCGTTTTCCTCCAATCCCATCATGGTTCTTCCCATCGAGGAATCCATGCCTTGTATATCCATCTAGGACAAGATCTTGCTTGAGCTTCATCTCATGAGGCGTTTTTCTCAAAATGTCCCATCAAGGTCCTCACATATTCCTTTCCCCATTCAGGTTATTTTGAGATATATTCGTCCCATCCAGGTTAAGGGCTAAACCTGAGTCATTCCACAAAGATTGATCTCGCCTCACCCATGAGACTTGATCAAAACTCCTATCTTTCATCATTTCGGGATCATTACCCAAAGTCCCATCACGATTTCCTTATTTTCTACTCAATTATATCATTTTCGAGGATTTCGTCTCCCCCAAGCCATTCAAGGATAAAGTTTTAAACCTGAAAAACCATGTCTTTCAAATAAATTCTTCCACACCCAGTTCAGATCTGCTGACTGGGGCATTTATCAAAATTTGGAGTGTTATCTTTGCCACTAAGCTCGGCCTTCAACCGGCTTAGTAGCAAAGAGGGGCATCTGTGAACACCCCAAATTTTTCAAAATCTTTTAAATATTCCCTTTTTGCCCCTGATATCATTTTCTGAGAAATTGAGTCATTTTTAAATCTAAATTCCAGTTCATTTCTCAAGTCTTACTGAAGTTAAATTCATTCTATATGTTTAAAATTGATTTCGGATCTGGATCCATTGTCAAAATCCGAATCTGAGCCTCGTTGTCCAAATTTTAAATTAAAATTATAGAAAATACCAAAAATAGTTTTTTTTAAATAGCTCGGACAGTCCATCCGACATCCGTTTGGATCCATCACGTTGTATTTCTCGATTCGAGTGTCAAAACTCAAACATTTTCTCAAAACTTAGGTCAAAACCCACTTTCTGAAGAAATTCCTCCAAAATGGTCTAAAATTATCGAAAATACACTTTTGTAAATATTTTCTCAGAAAAATACAAAAATTTAGTGTTTAAACTTTGTTTTTATAAAATCTTAATTTTCTATTACAAAAATAAAAAAAATGGAAAAATGATACAAAAATCAAAAAAATTGAGGAAAGCAAATGGTTTTAAAACTTAAAAAAAATGGAATTTTTGCCAAAAACCTCTTTTTGAACCATTTTTTTTACAAAAGTTCTTTCAAGGGGGCCTTCTTTTGGAAATTTGGAAAAGAGGCAACGGCCACCTCCCGCGCACTTCCCCTCTCGCTTGCCTACCCTCCATCTCCAAACAAGCTTCTTCTCCCTCAACCTCTCATCTTCAACCAACAGCCTCTCTCGAATGCTCCTCTCCTTCTTTAAAAGGGGAGCACGCAAGAGGGGGAAGGATCCGTCTCCTGCCTCTCCACTGCCATCCGTCTTCTACCTCCCCATTAGCATCCATTGCACATCCGGCGAGCCATTATCAATCCACCATTCGCCTTCCAAGCCTTCCTCCTTCATCTTTCAGAATTCCTGTAAAGCAAGAGCTTGATCGAGCCTACCAAAGGGGGGGAGGAAAGGATCTCTTCTGAAGGAAGGAGGAACACCAGCAATCTATCTGATTCCATCGATTCATTTTTCCACTCGAAGCTCCTTCGGATCCCCCAGGTATCACCCCTTTAGCGAGAGAAGAAGTCCCGAATCTTTCTTTCAAACCAAGTAAGAATCCTTTCTTCCCCTTTGTAAATTTTGGTTTCCCTTTTGATTTTTTTTTTTTTTTATCTGTTTTACCCCATTGACGCACCATCGATGGTGTTGAGTTGCAAATAGCAACCTCAACCCATCTCTGTGCCACAATAATGGAATTCATGATTCCAACACTTTCCTTTGGTTTTATATTTTATTCATCCTTGTTTTGTTTGTGAGTCTATATAATTCATCTGAATTCTCATTCTATTGGTGATCTTTATTTCTGCTTTCCTTTTTTTCTATTTTGTTTTTCTGAGAGTTTTCAATTCCCTGTTCACGTTACTATCCCTGTTCTCATAATTTGATTTGATATTTTCATTAGTCATTACATTCTGATTTCCTGCTTCGTTTCATTTCATAGCATTTCAATACTTTTATTTGATTTTGCTTCGCATGTTTTGACTCTCTGCAACAAGAATAAAATTTCAAAATCTGATCAACTGGTTGGATGACGGTCTGCCAATTTTTCCGGTTTGAGTGAGATAGTCTGATCGCCGGACATGTTGTGAATGCTGGATCAGTTTGACTGATCGTTTTTGCCATTAAATTTTTGAAGCCTTAAACATATTTTCGGTGGTGAACAGTTGTTCATTAGGGGGGATGAACACCAGCAATCGATCGATCTTTCGCCCTCCTTCTTCATCTTCTTCACATTCTTGTCTTATAGTAAAGGACCAATTACCCCAGCCATCACAGTTTATCGTTAGTATAGGAATCCTTTGTAGCTGCTGATTTCATGAACAGGCCTGTGAGTTTTAGAAAGAACCTCTCTATCTCTCTCTCTCCCTGTAGTTCAAAATTCCTCTTATTTCTTTTGATTTCTCAATTTTTTTTTTGAGAAGTTCGTGAAATATATATGAGGTATGTCAATAACCTTGTGGGAAGGAGGATAGATCGGTTCACTGTAAAAAAAAAGAAATGAGGTGGGTACAGAGCCCAAAGGTACATATTGGAAGATTCAGATGGACACCTGCTGCTTATAGAAGAATCTATGGAGAATCTGTCGCTGCTAAAATGTATCTCTGCATGCTACAGAGGAGCTGAAGACGATGCTGTTTCAAATTTCAAGTAATAATTATTTGTCTTCTTTTAGGAGCTAAAAAAATTTCTGTAAGAAAATTACTTCACGGTGGCATGAGTTTCCAGCATATAGCATTTCTTTTTACTATCATTGTCTAAAGGTTATTGGCATGGATATGCCACTATGCTGGGAATCACTTTCTCTGTTGTTTGAAGTTTGAAGAGTAATATCTGGCCAGCGCATCTATTAGAGGCATCTGAACTGTGAAGCAAATAATAGCAGTATCACAGATGACTATCTGGGTCATCTGTTGCCCTTCTCCTAACATATGAGCACGAATCCAACTGAGAGATCAGGTCTGGACTTGCTGCAAGAATGCCTGTTATGAGATTCGCCCCTCCGTTACTTTCCAAATTTCCTTTCTATGAGGGAAGGTTTGAGGTTGTCTAGATGGGGAACCAAACTGAAATTGCAGGGTCAAGATATAAGACAGATCTGATTGTTGTGCAGGTTTTAGTTAACATCAGCCTCTAGTTTGAAGGGTTGTCACTCTCCCATTTCATGTTCTCATTAAATTTTGCTGAGTTCTCTTTTCTTTACTGAATATTAGCTTTGTTGAAAACTCTACAGTGCCGTCTAGTCCTTATGTTTTGTTTTCCCTACTTCCCATCCATATGTTTCCTGTAATCCTCTAATTCCTTACAATGCATCCCATATATTCATACTTGAACTCATCTTAGATTGTATGTTTTGCAGGAGAGGCCTGGATTTTGCAGAAGGATATCCATTAAGAAAGTTAGGATCACACTAGCTAAAAAATGCATATGGCAGGTTTACATGGTGGTGGTATTGACAAGCCACTATATGCCAAATTTACATTTTGTTTAGCAAAACCTGATTTATGATCTATTGCTCAGTAGTTTGTAGTATGTCATTTTGCAGAATCTATGCTGTCATTTTTTTTTTGTTGTTGTTATTGTTTTACCCATTCACCAGTGATGCCTCTCATGGCACAAATCATTATCTTCAAGCTCACACCATCTACAAATTCACTGTCCATCCTCTGTAGATGTTTTCTTGTCCAACCATCACCTGTCATAATCACTCAAGCATCCTACTAACTCCCTTGTGCCCATTTCAGCAGCCATCATCAGTGAGTGGTACTATTCATCAACACTTGGAAGCAATTCCCACCTCTTGCTGCTCTACAGACCCATACCAAACTTCCATACTTTTTCAGTCCTTCCAACCTACTGGTGTATTACTTATATATGCTGTAATATCCCAATGCATCCTCTGCATGTCTCATGATATCATTGGTTGCCATTTTGCAACATTTTCAACAACCTTTCATACTTAACCACCAAACATGTACATTCTCAAATTTTATGTCATAATTCAAATATTGCATTATTGTACAGTATGCAACGATCACAACATTATATGTTCCTCTTTACCTATGTCTTCACTATTTGCCAATAGTCATTTTCCTGTAGCTTTCATTAAAATACCACCATACACCTTACTTCACTTACTGTGCACAACATACACTTTTTTTTTTATTATTATTACACTTCCCAATTGCTGTCCACGGCTACACAACACTTATATCTACCTATTGCCCTTCACAGCATAGTATAGCTTCTGCACTTTCCTAGCTTGCCCCACTTCTTCACAACCATACCCGGTGCACAGTTGATGCACATCATTTGTGGCACGCCTACAGTCCAGCATAACACTCTACATTCATACATCATTCACCCTTCATTTCTCAAATTCACAACAACACTTGTCTCTGTATATCTTTCACCTCACTTTCCACATCTAAATAACATTCATCTCACACCTTTCTACTTTCAAACTTGCTGCTACAGTACCAGTTCCAGTACATCTTACTGCACCTTCAGCATTGCCCATATGGTTTCTCCATTTTACCCATAGCTGTAACACTCCATAGCACCCTATTACATCATGACAGAAGCATCTGCATCTTCTGAACTCCCCTCACCATATCGTTTCATGGTGTCATTCATAATACACTCCAACACCATGCTAACAGTTTATATATAGCCATCTCCATTACCTGTTGTCTTCATTCCATTCACCAAATAGCATTATTATGTCACTTATCATTTTCCAGCATTCACTCCAGCCATCAACTCCCAGCACTGCACTTGCAACAGTAGCTTCCAACACTCCACTTAACCTGTCAATTGTTCCCTGCACCTTCTTCATCTATACCATTTATTCTCTGCACTTAAAAGTTCACATTATATCATTTCTCACTTATCATCTCCAGTACAACTTGTTGCACCTCATCTTAAATTTCCTTGTTCACCGTCCCATTCCCATAAACACACAGCATAGTGTTCACAGCTCATTGTTGTGATCTCTTGTTGCTTCATCTTTCTAAATACCCTTTTCACCTATAAGTATACAGTTACACTATCACCTCCTTCTCATCTTCCAATAGAAATAGTATAATTTTTTAGCTGTATTGGTGAGTGTACCCACTGCAATAGCCTTCCTCATTCCTGCAAATGTCCCACAAGCATTTCATGCCTTCCTACTATGATATTTTTTTTGTACTGATACCCTTGTCTGCATCAACTCCCATCACATCCATCTATACTATATACATGCTATATGCGATATATATATATATATATATATATATATATATATATATATATATATATATATATATATATATATATATATATATATATATATATATATATATATATATATATATATATGTGTGTGTGTGTGTGTGTGTGTATGTATATGTATATGTATATATATAGATATACATACACGCATATATATATATATACATTGGTAGGCCCATATATATACATGTAAGCATACACGTATATATCATCTCTCATCTCCTCACATTCTAGATCATAAATATCTTGGCATATGAGCATTTTACCATTAACCTCCATGTGATATGTTCAATTTTTCTTCTATTTTCATACTAACCCAGTTGTTTTTGCAGGGCATGTGTGGAAAATATCATTACTTGGATTTATAAATTCAATTTTATATGTTGTAATAGTTAGATTTTGAATGAGAATTTATATTTCCAGTTTTAGATAGCATGAATGAGCATTATAAATATCATGAATTACTTGTTCTTCATACATTTTTTCTCTATTTCTCAAAATTCTCACAAATGGCAACACGAATGACACGTGCACCATTTCGTAAGAGGTAAATTAATCCTAAGTTGATGATTTACATTAATGGCCATAGTCGGGATGTGAACAAAACTTAGGATTTTTATCTTTTATAAAATAACACTGGATCCACACTGGATCCTCTTCAAAAATCATCATATTTTCAAATATTTCTTCTTTTATCAGAGTTTAACTTAAAATTAATTCAATATATATACCAATAGCCATAGTCAGGGTATATTGAGAGTTAATTTCATTTTAAATTCTATAAAAGCACAAAATATGTCTCATTCTTCACTTGAATCTAAATATAGATTCTTACATAATACATCCAATGACCATAGTCAAAGATGTATTATATCTTCAATCTTATTTTAATTCATCTAAAGAATGAAATAGCTTTTCAAAATCCAATTTCAAAATTCTTTAATCTCATTCATCATTTAGGATAGAATTGCATCATATTCTCAAAATTCCTTTTTCAAAAACTCCAAGTAATGTAAATATCTTCCTCAATCTATCTTCAATCCTTATCAAATCCGATTCATCCTTTCATTTTTTTTAAAATTCTATTTTCAAAGTTCAATTTAACCTTGAGATCTCAAAATTCATTTTTTATATTCAAATTCAAATCGGATTTCAAAGTTCAAACCGACTTTGAAATTCCAAAATTCATCTTATATTAAAAACTCCAACTCAAAGTTCAATTTAACTTTGAGATTCCAGATTTCATTTTCTAAAAATTCAAGCCTCAAATTCAAAGTCCAATTTAACTTTGAAATTCATTTATATATTCAAATTCTAAATTTCATTTTCCAAGTTCAATTTAAAACTTGGAAGTTCTTAATTCACCTTCTGAATTTAACAACTCCAATTCTCCTTTAGGATCCAGGATTCAACATTCGCATTGGATCTCAGACTTCAGATCCAAATCCATTTTAGGACCCAGAGTCCAACTCTACATTGGATCTCAGACTTCAGATCCAATTTCATTTTAGGATCCAGAATCCAATTCCACTTTTGGATCTCAGACTTCAGATCCAAATCCATTTTAGGGTCCAGAACCCAATTCTACTTTGGATCTTAGACTTCAGATCCAAATCCATTTTAGGGTCCAGAACCCAATTCTACTTTGGATCTTAGACTTCAGATCCAAATCCATTTTAGGGTCCAGAACCTAATTCTACTTTGGATCTTAGACTTCAAATCCACATCCATTCTAGGATCCAGAACCCAATTCTACATTTGGATCTCAGACTTCAGATCCACTCCATTTTAGGATCCAGAACCCAAGTCCATCTTGGATTCTAAAGTCTCAGATCCCATTCTGTTTAGGATCCGGAATCCAATCCCAATTCTAGATTTCAATTCCATTTTCGGATCTAGTTTGAATCTCTTAAATCCATTTTCATTCTTAAATACCATTTGATTTTCTCAGACCCATTCCAAGATTCAAATTTAATATCACTTCAAAACTTCATCTTCTTCTCTTAAATCCATAATTAAATTCAAAGTCCATTTCTGACTTTGAAACTTCATTTTCAAAATTTCAAATCATTCTTTCTGAAAGTCAAGATCTATCCTTCCAAACTCTGATTTACTTCAAAAACTTGGAACTTCTCTGATCTATCTCAAGTTCTAAGTTAGATTCAATCATTTCTTCACTCCTTTACCAAGTTCATCTCAGAATACTTGGAAATTTCCAAAACATTCTTTTCAAAAGAACATACATCCTTTCATTGCACAAGTATGATTCTTTGTGCATTTAGAGTTAGAATAAATTCTTAGATTATATTTAGGCAAAGCAAAAGGCATAGATTCGATCCTTGGTTCGATTACCCCTGGTAAAGGCGCCAGGAACGGTCGAACCTCGTACCGACGAGCGAATCCCGTCTCTCCATTTTTCCCGCAATAATTTTCAAAACGGAGGCGAGTTATTTTCTAAATATTTTCAAATCAAGGTCAAGTAAGACCGCGCAAAAGAGTTCCTCTTCTCTTTTTCTTTCTTTCTTTTCTCTTCTCTTTCTCTTTTCTTTTCTTTCTTTTATTCTTCTCTCTTCAAAAAGGAGAAAAATAGAGGTTAGAAAAGGAAAAGAGAAGGAAGAGAGAGAAAGATACGAGAGAGAATTTTTTTTTTTGCGATGATCACACCAGGATTTGTGTTTATCTTCTTTTTCATCAAAAGTCTATCCATAAGTCCTGCATTCTATCTATTTCTCTTCTTCTTTGCCTCAGTATCATTCCAATGGCGTCCAATTCCCTTGATGATGTCTTTCCTAGAGATCATGTCTTCTGTCAGATAAAAGATGGATCCTCGGATTATCGGTTTATCGAATCTCATTCCTTCTTCCCCCGGTGGTATTATTCTTGGTTTGCCACCTTCTCACGTATGTTCCCAGACCACTTAGATGATTGTGGATTGGAGATGGCATCAACAGTGGGCAAGCAAATCATCAATGACAGTTTGATTCAAGCTATGACAGAATAATAGAATCCACGAACTTGCACATTTTGGTTTCCATGGGGAGAAATGACTCTGCTAATGGACGAATTCAGCGACATCATGGGTTTGCCAGAGCCAGCTGGTCAGCCAGATGATCCGGTCGAGCAGTAGTTCCTGATCAATGTCAAGGGGATAGATGTTCGAGAAGCATTAGCCAGGGCGACAGGGAGTAGATCTTGGCCTCTCACTGAGATCAACGGAAGTCAGTTCATCGATCTGTTCAGACTCTATCGCAAGTATGGAGCCTACGAGGAAGTTGACACCTTGTCCCGAGCAGCAAAAGAAAGAATCCAGCATGCCATGGTCCTATGCACTGTAGGATTGGCATTTTTCCAGGACGGTCAGAATTTCATCGATGTCAGAGTCGCCCAACTCTTTCGAAGATGGGGAAGCAAGCAGACCCGTTAACTTTCAGTGTCCATGGCAGCTCAAGCCTTTCTCTACCGAGGCTTAGCTCGTTTCGCCCTTGGAGAGGCCATTCTGGTGGAAGGATGCACCTATGCCTTGCAGTCGTGGTTCCTGTGACATGTGCCTTCAAAAGCCAGTTTCTTCAGGTTCAGCAACAAGAAGCCGAAGTCTGCCGTTCAGTATCGAACTTTGATTGAGAGTCTGCATCAGGAAGAGATCCTTTGGGATTACTTCGAAAGACGAGAGTCAGTTCCTCGTTACACTTATGCTCGTGGCAAGCACTACAGACTGCTTGGTCCCTTCTTCTGTGTCGACTATCAGCCAGAGAGGTGTCTCAGACAGTTCTCACAGCGGCAGATTCGTGTCAACACTCGCTTCCCGGCGGGCCACATGCCAGAATTCAATCTGCAGTCGGATCAGTGGTCTGGGGCATAACATGTAACCAAATACACTTGGGACTCCTTCATTCATTTGTCTGTATTTTATGGACCCAATGTATCTTCTAAATATCGAGAGTGGTGGCAAACTGTCTGCCCACCTTCTCTTTGTCTTTGAATTTATCATCAATAAGATTCAACTTTTGTTCTGTTAAAAAGCCTTTTTTGGGCCAAATTTTATTCTTTTATCTTGTTTTATAGCATAAATGATCACAATTCTCGTAACAACCTCATCCCTAGTGATGGGACATTCCCTCTATTCGTCTTCAAATATCTCTTATCATGATGGACGACCTCGCCTAGGTAACAAGGCACATTTTCTGTTATCGCAAAAATGGTAACACAATTATCACAAATTTTGTGGTGACCCGATCCCTGGTGATGGGATAACCTGTTTAATTGTCTATCAATTCCTCCGGTCTCGTCTTTTCTCAAAAAGTTGTGTTTTCAAAAGTTCTTCTGCGCTCTAACCATTCCCTCATTCTGCAGAAATCATTGGCATTATCAGAATGGTTCAGACAAGAGCTGGAAAAGAGACCGCCCCTCAGCACAGCGACAGCGAAATTGAAGCTATGGACTCTCCCAAGTTAGTCAGAGGGCAAGGTCAGAGCAAAGGCGATGATATCGATCCTGCTATGTACAGTCTATTTCAGAAAATGATGGCCAGAATGATGTCAGAATAGGCTGAGGCCAGTCTGAAGAAGGTTGTTCCGAAAAGCAAACTGAAAAAGAAGGCTGTGAAAAAGCAAGTCCGGATTGTTAGGAAAAAGGTCCAGCCTGACACAACTTCTGAGGAAACAGAATCAACCAAGGAAGAATCAGAGGAAGAAGAGCAGTTTGTTTACAGTCAGAATCCTCCGCAGCAGTTCATGAAGATCACCGCAGAGCCTGAATCTGTGAACAAACCCATTCCAGTTGAGGATCCAATGCACGAGCAAATGAGAGAAATAACTCGGGCAATTAAGGACATCCAGGCCAAAAGCAAGGGCAAACAGACCTATTCTGGCAAAGACTTCTACAACGGCCTAGACGGGGATGACAATCTAGAAAATCTCCCTCGAAAATTCCTCAAGTTTGACGGAATAAGCAATCCCAAGGCTCATTTGGCCACATTCTACGCAGAATGCGGTCTTTTCAGGAAGGACAACAGGGCATTATTCATTTGTTGTCCTCGCAGCCTAGAGGGAACACCGACCAGATGGTATGCGGATCACATCAACCCTATTGAACTACGAGAGTTCGATAAAGTCGTGAATCTTTTCATTGAGCGCTTCATGTTTAATATTGAGGCCTCACCAACTCTCAACCATCTATACAATTTGAAACAAAATGAGAACGAGAGAGCTGGCGAATTCATCCACAGGTGGAAAAGCACCTGTAACAAAATGAAGGTTCCCATCCCAGAGGAGCATGCCCTGCAAATTATTTTGAACAACTTTGCCCAACCTCTAAGGAATCTCATTTTCACATCTCCAGCAAAATCATTTATCAAGCTGATTGAGAGGGCCGAGTGGCTCGAAACAGGACTGGACAACGGCCTATATGAAGGTTACCCTTTCGTTCAAGGGAACCTTGAGCAGAAGAAGAAAGCAGACATCGCTTATTTTGCAGAATTTTCCAGCCACAACAGTAGTTCTGGCAGCACAAAGAGCAAGAAAAATCGCAACAAGAATGTCGGACACTCTAGGGCCGAAAGAACGAACTCTGTAGCCCAGAAAGAAAAGTTTGTTAAGCCACAACCCGTCCAGTCAATGCCACAGCCTGAAGCAAAACAACAAGAAAAGGCAAAGCATGAGGGATGGAGTTATGATCGGGAATTCACCGCTCTAGAACAGTCCCGCGAAGACATCCTGGAATATATGATGTCAAAAGGGATGATCAAACTCCCCAAGGTGGCAGATCCAACAGTCGCTATGGGTAAGTGGACCGATAAATTCTGCAAGTTTTATCGGACTGTCGGACATGACACGGAACACTGTTTTGTCCTAAAAAACATCATCCAAGACTGCATCGACAAGAATTTGCTAATCGAGGACGAGGATGAGCAGCAGCCTAAAATTTTGTCCAAGCCTTTCCCAAAGCATTCAACTTCAATGATTTCAGAACAAACAGTCTTTTTCAAGAACAATATTCAGCCATGTTCTAACCAGGACATTCAGGATCAACATCAGGTCCTAGTCCTACGTCAAGCACAGTCTTCCGCCAAGAGGGTGGATATCACTTCATTTTGTAACAGTAAGAAAGAGCCAGTGAAGGTGACGACAGAGATTGCCAAGACAATCCCCAGGATTCCGAAGCGCTTCATCAAAGCAGCTTCAAAGAAGGGTGAGACTTTGGGATTAGTTCAGAAGCCAATCACTGCTCTATCAAACATCTCTATCCTGGACTTGACCCATGCTTCCCTGGAACATCGGCAAGTGCTAGAGGATCTGCTGTGGAAGATCAAGGTCAAACCAAGCACAACTTTGCAAGATATGGCTAAGATTGTCAATCAAGCTATCAAAGTTAATCAATCAATGAAATTTTGATCTTCTCTTCACATCTCGGCACATATGATTCTTCTCTTATATCTTTTTGTCTATGGTAGCATTCTCTGTTTCTGTACAAAAGGCTATTTTCGAACATCTTACTTTTTTCTCAAAAACCTTCTTTGCGCTTTTCAGGATTGCCAGAATCATGGCTCCTAAATTGCTCAAAAGGCTCGTTATCAATTCCAATTTTTCTCAAAATAATTCCAAACCGGCCAGAATCTAGAAGGCAAAGGCAAGGGCAGAGGTCAGTAAAGTGACAGGGCAGATCGAAGAATTAGCAGAGTTCGATTCAGCGATTCAAGAATTGCCAGAATTTGCCAGTATTCAGAAACAGGATGAACCATCGCCGTTGGTTCAAGATCCGACAGAGGATGTCAATATTGGTTCAGAAGATGATCCGAAGATCCTCAAAATTGGTTCCAACTTGAGTCCAGATGAGAAGGAAAGGCTCATCCATTTTCTCAAGCAACATCAGGAAGTCTTCGCTTGGACTTATGAGGATATGCCAGGCTTGGATCCAAGGTTGGTCGAGCATCGTCTCGTATTAAAGCCAGATGTTAGGCCGATCAAGCAGAAACTCAGAAAAATGGATCCCCGCGTGGCACCACAAGTTAAAGAAGGACTTGAGGAGTTGTTAAAGGCAAGATTCATCGGGACTATTGATTACCCTGACTGGTTGGCAAACATCGTAGCAGTTCCCAAAAAGAATGGCAAAGTCCGAATTTGTATCGATTTCAGGGATCTGAACAAGGCCACCCCAAAGGATGATTATCCACTCCCCAACATCGATCTTTTGATCGATAGCACGGCAAGTCACGCCATGTTTTCCTTTATGGATGGATACTCAGGATACAATCAAATCAAATTGGCCGCTCGTGACCAATCCAAAACTTCTTTTACCACATCTTGGGGAACTTTTTGTTATACAGTCATGTCGTTCGGGCTCAAGAATGCTGAGGCAACCTATCAGAGAGCAATGGCAGTTATTTTCCATGACCAAATGCACAAGAACATGGATGCCTATGTGGATGACATCCTGGTCAAATCCAAAGAAGGAGAGGATCATCTCGATGCTCTCGGCCAAGTCTTCGAAAGACTTATCCTCTATAAGTTGAGGCTCAATCCACAGAAGTGCGTCTTCGGAGTAAAGTCATGCAAACTGCTAGGCTATATGATCAGCAAGAGAGGCATAGAGGTAGATACTGCCAAGGCAAAGGCAATCATTGATATGCCGCCTCTGTGAACACCCCAAATTTTTCAAAAGTTTGTAAATATTCCCTTTTTGCCCTTTATCCTCATTTTCTGGATAATTGAGTCACTTTTAAATCTAAATCCCATTTTATTTCTCAAGTTTTCTGAAATTAAATTCATTTCATATATTTTGACTCAATTTCAGATCCGGATCCAGATAAAAGATCCAAATCTGAGCTTCGTTGTCCATTTTTAAATCAAAATTTTCAAAATTACCAAAATGACCTTTTAAAAGGCTCAGACACTTCATCTGGTATCCGTTTGGATCCATCGCGTTATATTCCTCGATTCGAGATTTAAAACTCGAATATTTTCTCAAAACTTGGGTCCAAACCCATTTTTTGGAGAAATTTCCTCCGAATAGCCTTGAAAACCTTCTTTTATAAATATTTCTCGAGAAAAACACAAAAAAATTAGTTTTCCCGTAAAACTTTAGGATTTTATTTCAAAAAATACAAAAAATGGAAAATACCGAGAAAAAGAACAAAAAAAATAAAAAATAAATGAAGGAAATTGCAAAAAAATGGTTTTTGGAAACCTGTCTTAGAAAAAACTTTTTAAAGAAGCCCTTTCGTGGAAAACCTTATTTTTGTTTAAAAGTCGAGTTAGGGTTTTGAAAACCTTAACTCTCGCCTCCTCCCTCTCTCCGAAAGCTTCTTCCTTCTCCTCCATCGCCCTCCCGAAGCTCCTGTCCCCATTCTCAACCCCTCATCACCAACAAACCCTCTATCTCCCGTTCATCCCCCAACCACATCCTCCTTCTCTCCCTTTAAGAGAAGTCCGCAGAGGATTTCCACCGGATCGCTTTTGACCTCCTCACTTCTTCCTTCTTCTCTTACGCACCTTCTCCTTCCTCCTTCTTCTTCTTCTTCTTCACCTTCCGGTCTTCTCTAATTCTCCTCAAGTAGCAGTAAAAGACCAATTACCTCAGCCATCGCAGTAATGCTGGTCCGATTCAGTAACATTGATTTCAATTATTCACCCTTCCTTTGCTGTTTGGATGCTTATCCTACATGGGGAAGATGTGCCATTAACAGATCGTGCAATAAACTGCTGAGACAGATGCCATCTTCGCCTCCAGCCAAGCAAAACATGTTGTTCCCTGTTCCCTGGCAAGAAATCGTGGGTGTTTTAACAGAAATTACGTGATAAAGCCATTCTGTATATCGGATATTAGTGTGCTAGTCTACTTTGCTTTGCTATCTTACTCCTTCTTGGTTACATATCATCATCCATTCTTTCTGCTTGATTCATTGTACCATATTAATCTTACATATTATCTTTCAATTGTTTGGTGTCTTCTACATCGTTGTATTTCGCCTGTTTACATTATAAGTATTCGAGGTCGGGCCATGCCCAACATAAGTTGTTGGGTGATGATTATTATAAAGGTTCATGTGATTGAACCATATTAATCTGATGTGTTTAGCATTAATCAGCATTATCTTGTGAATTGAACCCCATTCAATGTGATTTACTTGATTCCCTTCTTACCCATATTCTGTATTTCCTTACTGCATGATATCCATCCTCGTAGCATTGGTTTTCATTTGCCTGGAATCTACGTCCATGTATATGTCCATGTGTTATAACTTCTAAAAAAATGCTTGCCAGTTGGTCTCGTTGAGCAGCGACCATTTTTGTAGCAACCAGTCTATCTGTTATGAACAAATCGATTCACTATTGCCAGAAAATCGTTTATCAGGGGACTGTTAAGAAGGACTATACAGGTGATGTCGTTTAGGCATATTGTCAGGTGATTGAATGGGCTGATTTTGCTGGAACCCACGTTCTCGTGATTCATTCTTGCTGCTATGAAATGATTTATCACCACTGAAGGTGATCCATCGAATTACTGTAATGAGATGGATCAATCTGGAAATTCAAACTGTTGTGAGAGTCCACCTCGTTGGGGTGGATTGATTATATAAAATTGAAAGATCGGTTTGCTATACATGCACTCTCACTTATTACTACTCAGTGTAATGACCATCTTCTAGTCACTGTATCTCAGTTTATTGAGCTCCCTATAAGATCAAATTCCTTTAGATTTCAATATAAGATACCATGGGCCTTGATTGCTTCAGGAATTTCAGGCACATTCAGGTTATATGTTGATGGACATCTACAGCCGATCGATTGCTTTTATTGATGCGTTTTCCATTGGCTGGTCTTGAGGTAATCCTCTGATATCTAGCAAGTTTTGTTGAGAAAATTAATCATATCTGGTGCAAATTTTTCACATCTGCGTGTGTACAAATACTCTGTTAATTAGTGCTATTGATCATCGGACCTGAGCTCCACCCGCCCCATTCATTGGGACTCCATAAGTATCGGCACAGTAGTCCAGCCTGATCCCATCACTTTTTTTTAGATTCTCTGCATTTAAGTTCACTCTGCATTTGTTACTGTAAATTGAGCTTTATCCTTTTCAGGTAATCCATTTTTCATAACATTAGATATATTTCTCTCTGTATATCATTAACCTTCTGAAAATTTGTTTCATTGTTGTGTTGATTTCCCATATTATCATATCACCCTCACTGCGCTAACAAGATCCCTTCAAGCTATATAATATAATCAAATGATAGATCTCAATACCTCTGTTTGCTCTATAACCCCAGACCCGAAAGACAGAAGCAGCGGATCGGTTTTATGGGAAGGACTTTTAGTGAATATCATCTTGTAAAGTTAAGAAAATCCTTAAGGTTATTTTGCAGAAGATCCTTGTTATACTCTCCTGGAGGTTTTGGGGATAGGGACTTCTATCCCATCCTTGGATATTTATTATGGAATGTCTTCTCATTGAAACTGGTCCTTTCATCCACTAGTGACAGACCTGCACAAGACATTAAGTGAGTGGCGTTCTATGGACTCTCTAAGTAATTTTCTGCTAATTAGGCCCCCAATCCAGATTTATATATATATATATATATATATATATATATATATATATATATATATATATATATATATATTACTTGCTGAAGTTGTCTTAATATTTAGCTAGTAAGATATACCCATGTCGTGTCCTCTGCTGATCATTTTTATTCATATCTAATATGTGGTTCAATGCCAGTTTCAGAGATAGCCGTTAGGATAATTGGAAGTTCAGGTACAGTCGACAAAATTGTCCATAAGCATTTGTCTAAGGTATGAGCCAAATTGATGTTAATTTTGCTTGTGTAAATTCTCAAATAGATGGGTATCACTTCAGTTTTTAAAGATAGTTGGTATGTACCAAAAGTCTGTGTAAGTAAAAGTCTTTGCATCAATCATGATATGGTATGTCGCCACCTAGCAAAGTTCAGCAAAGGGGCATCACAGTCGCACGTTATAAATTGCAAACAATCTCCATTGCCACTGCTCACAGCACATTCATCCATCTGTCATTTATAGCACCACCTTCTTGCACTTCCATCCCAATCTGTTGCTATCAGCCTCAACATCTTATCACTGTTGCACATTCACTGTATTGTATCACAACAACACATTCCACTTTTTCCTGTGCACACCACCTTCAGCATGCTCACAGCACAGCCATGGGTTGCTTCATTTCCACTTATATCAATCATTCACCCTGTGCAAAGCCCAACCACCAGTTAGGATCCTTCTACTGTCATGTCTGCTGCAGGTTTACTACCACTACACTTGCATCCTACATTAGCACTGTCATTGCACCTCATCATGGCGTCCAACATCACCCCTTTGCATTTACTTCATTGCACGTTAGCGGCACTGGCATATCATACAACTTAGATTAAAAAGGAAATGATGATGATACTATCATCGTTTTTATTTTATTATGTCCTGATCCACTATAGAAACACCTTGCTTATCTAACTCAAAATCAAGTCTCTGGTTTGCTGTAAATTCTGATTCACCTACTTAGTCTAAGCTTTTGATTCATTGTAAATCCAGATTGGTTGGGTTAAAATTGGGGACCCCTCTGATTCATTCTTTGCTCTAACCCTGTTGCACCACATTTTCTGTATCTCCTTCTATTCATACTTCGTATGTTTTGCATATGTATTATCCTCTTCTTAGTCCGGTATTACCTATATTTCAGGTTGCATATACAGTCAGTCTAAGTCTGTGTGTCATATATATATATATCCGGTCCAGCCTATGTACTACATATGCCTAGTTGAATATACATTCAGTCTTGCCCATGTCTAATATATGCATTTCTCATTAGGACTAAGCATTGTCTTTAGGTATATGTGTTGCATCTTCTCACTAAATTCATGCATCACACTTAGGAAATACCACTCACTTTCTTCATTAAATACAAGAATATGCACATTAGTATGGAATTCCTCATTTATTTCTATATCTTGCATCTTGCTTTGGGTTAATTCATTTTGCAGGGAAAGCATGAAAGATTTAAACCTCCTGTTTGGGATTTTATAACTTCAATTTGAGACTGTAATAGCTAGATTATAATGAGAAACTTTCATTTCCATTTTTATATAGAATGAATGAGCCTTGTAAATTGCTTATTTTCATGCTTTTTACCTTTATTTTCCAAAATCTCACAAATGGCAACACGAATGGCACGTGCACCATTTTCTAAGAGGTAACTAATCCTAAGTTGATGATTTACATCAATGGCCATAGTCAGAATGTAAACAAAACTTTGGATTTTTATCTTTTATAAAATAACACTGGGACCACACTGGATCCTTTTCAAAAATCATCATATTTTCAAATATTTACTACTTTTATTAGAATTTAACTTAAAATTGGCTCAAAATATATACCAATGGCCATAGTCAGAGTATATTGAGAGTTAATTTCATTTTAAATTCTATAAAAACACCAAAATATGTTTCATTCTTCACCTGAATTTAAATATAGATCATTATATAATACATTCAATGAAAATATGATTTTCAAAATCCAATTTCAAAATTCTTTAAATTCATTCATCATTTAGGATAGAACTGCATCATATTTTCCAAATTCCTTTTTCAAAACTCCAAGTAATGTAAATATCTTCTTCAATCAATCTTCAATTCTGGTAAAATCCAATTCATCTTTTCATTTTCAATTCCATTCCATTTTCAATCTCAAAGTCCAATTTAAACTTTGAGATTTCAAGTTCATTTTATATTCAAAAAAATTCTAATTTAAATCAGATTTCAAAGTTCAATTCGACTTTGAAATTTCAAATTCATTTTATATTCAAAATTTCCAATTCAAATCAGATTTCAAAGTTCAATTTGACTTTGAAATTTCAAATTCATTTTATATTCAAAAATTCCAATTCAAAACAGATTTCAAAGTTCAATTTGACTTTGAAATTCTAAATTCATTTTATATTCAAAACTCCAATCAAATTCAAAGTTCAATCTAACTTTGAGATTCTTGATTCATTTTCTAAATTCCAAATTCAAAGCTCCAAAATCAAAGTCCAATTTGACTTTGAAATTCATTTATTCTCAAATCAAATCTGGAATTCCAACTTCAAAGTTAGATCCAAATTACATCTCGGATTCCAGATTTTGGATCCAATTTTCATTTAGGATTCTAGAATCCATAATCCAACTTCACAGTGGATCTTAGACTTCAGATCCAAATTCCATTTTAGGATCCAGAACTCAACTTCCATCTTGGATCTCAGACTTCAGATCCAAATCCATTTTAGGGTCCAGAGTCCAACTCTACATTGGATCTCAGACTCCAGATCCAAATTCCATTTTAGGATCCAGAATCCCATTTTACTTTGGATCTTAGACTTCAGATCTGAATCCCTTTTAGAGTCCGGAATCCAATCACACTTTGGATCTCAGAGTTCCGATCCAAATTCCATCTTAGGGTCTAGAGTCCAATTCTACATTGGATCTCAGACTTCAAGATCCGAATCCACTCCAGGATCCAGAATCCAGAATCCAATTTCATTCCCAAGTCCAACTTTTTCAAATCCAATTCCATTTCATTTCCAGATTTCAAATCTAAATCCATCTACAGATCACATATGAATTCCTTAAATTCATCTCTATTTTTAAATACCATTTGGATTTCTCAGATCCATTCTAAATTTCAAACTTCAAAATCTAAATTCAATTCCATCTCAAGTATTCATTTCCTTTCCTAAATTCAAGTTCAAATTCAAAGTCCATTTCCGACTTTGAAACTTCATTTTCAAAGCTTCAAGTCATTCTTTCTCAAAATCAAGATTTATTCTTCCAACGCTGATGTACTTCAAAAACATAGAACTTCCCTGATCTATCTCAAAGTTAGATTCAATCATTTCTTCAAGTTCATCTCTGAATACTTGGAAATTTTCAAAACATTTTTCAAAAAGAGCATACATCCCTGCATTGCACAAGTATGATTCTTTGTGCATTTAGAGTTAGAATAAATTCTTAGATTATATTTAAGCAAAGCAAAAGGCATAGATTCGATCCTTGGTTCGATTACCCCAGGTAAAGGCGCCAGGAACGGTCAAACCTCGTACCGACGAGCGAATCCCGTCTCTCCATTTTCCCGCAAATATTTTCAAAACGGAGGCGAGTTAAATTTTTAAATATTTTTCAAATCAAGGTCAAGTGAGACCGCGCAAAAGAGTTCCTCTTCTCTTTCTTTCTTTCTTTCTTTTTCTCTTCTCTCTTTCTTTTGTCTTTTATTTTTCTCCCTTCAAAAAGGAGGAAAATAGAGGTTAGAAAAGGGAAAGAGAAGGAAGAGAGAGAAACCACAAGAGAGGAAAAATTTTGCGATGATCACAGTTTTGGCGACCGTGATGGGACCTTCGTCCCCGTCTGGTCGAATTATGCCTTTGCTTTGCTTTAATATTTTCTAAGTCTTTATTTTTTCTATGTCAGCTATATTTTTCATGCAAACCTTAGGAGCCTAGATTTTGTCCTAAGCTGACATCATTGCATATAGGATCTAAGTATGGTTTGGTAGGACCATATTGAGGAGATTATATCCATGTTCACATTAGATTTAGGTTTTAAATACAACTCTCCTCAATGTTAGGGATTGAATGTAAACAATGTATGCAAGTGTATGCTTTTTTTCATTTAAATCTATCTCTTTAGGACTTGCATTAGAGCCTTCTAGATTTATTGCATGTTGAACATGTTTTTGAAAACATCCCTACCTATATTGTCCCGGTCTTCACGTTGCTGGGCTGTCTCACTGAACCATAGTTCGGGAGAGAGCCTCACAACTAGACCACCTATTTGGGTTCGCGCCCCCCTACCACATACCTAAGGGCCATAGTCCGAGGTATATCGGTAGGTGCTCAAGGATGTTGGAAAGCCATTACCTTAGAACCGGAGAGATATCTTATATGCCACGTACTTCGAGCTTCGGCTTGAGTATATCGGCATACCTTGATTGAAATCAGATGATCTAAATCTTAGAGTTAGGATTAAGATCCTATTTGCCATTTCAAATATTGCATATAGAGTCAGCTTTAGGGAGTGTTATTTGTGCATCCTTGCTTGTATATCTGTGATTGAATGACATATATATATATATATATATATATATATATATATATATATATATATATATATATATATATCTTCCTTATATTTTCCAAAAACCCTGGGTATATATTATTCAAAATTTCCTCTTTAAAACCCAGGTGTATTGTCTTTTCTTCTGATTTCTTCAAAATTCTTTTTTTGATCCTGCCTGCTATTTTTCAAAAATTTTAAATCCTTGTCATCTATTTTCAAAATTTGTTTTTCTCTATCATGAGAGAAATGATATTGCCTATGAGGATTTTCAAAATCATAAAATCTCAAAAATTTCTGCAAAAAGTCTTCAAGAATTCAAATATTTTGATCTAAATCCCTTTTAAATAAACTAACATGTTGATTTTCCTTTTCCAAATTAGGTTTTGAAAACCATTTGTCTTCAAAATCACCACCTCGTGTTTGTTTCCTCTTTCAAAATTGGTTTTTAAACCACTATCCTCGAAATCAAACCTCATGATGATCTCTCATGATGATTCCCCTTTTTAAAGGATCAGACCTCGCACTGATCATTCTTCTTGCAGTAGATTTTCTTCCCAAAAAAATGATTTCTCACTTATCTTTTAAATAAACATTTTTTCTTTCAAGATCCCATATGCAGGCAGGATAAAAAAAACTCCTTTTTCTTAAATCTTATAAGTTTTCAGTTAATTTGGATATCTTTATCAATTTCATTCATTTTATTCATATCTTTATCAAGTTTACATCAATTTTATCAAGTTTTATCGAGTTTTCCTCAATACTATTAAAATTTTTATCATATTCTTTACCCTTTCAGGTTAAGGGATAAACCTGATGCCTCTTTGCCCATGAGGTATTTCCTTTATTCTTTATTCCCCCTCAGGTTAAGGGATAAACCTGACCCTCGTTGTCCGAGGTGTTCCCATTCAGGATAAGGGATAATCCTGAAACCCCTCGTAGGAGCAATAATGCTACCTATGAGGATTCTTTTGTAAAGACAATTTTTCAAATTTTCTTGATTTTATAAATATCTATCAATTTCTCTTTATTAATTTTTCCCCCAAAATTCTATTCTCTCATATTACCCTTTCAGGTTAAGGGATAAACCTGACCCTCGTTGTCCAAGGTGTTCCCATTCAGGATAAGGGATAATCCTGAGATCCCTCGTAGGAGCAACAATGCTACCTACGAGATTTCTTTTGTAAATACAAGTTTCGTAAACCTTCATTGATTTTCTAAATTTATATCAATTTTTCTTTATTTAAATTCCTTAAATTCTTTTTCCATTCAGGATAAAGGATAATCCTGAGACCTCTCGTAGGGGCAACAATGCTACCTTTGAGAATTCTTTTTGCAAATACAAGTTTTATCGATCTTTATTGATTTCTAAATTTATATCAATTTTTCTTTAAATTCTATTCTTTTTCCCATTCAGGATAAGGGAAAATCCTGAGACCATTCGTAGGAGCAATAATGCTACCTACGAGAATTCTTTTGTAAATACAAGTTTTCATCAACCTTTATTGATTTTCTAAATTTATATCAATTTCTCTTCATTTTTCTTAAATTCTATTCTATGCCCTTTCAGGTTAAGGGATAAACCTGACCCTCGTTGTCTGAGGTGTACCCATTCAGGATAAGGGATAATCCTGAAACCCCTCGTAGGAGTAATAACGCTACCTATGAGGATTCTTTTGTAAATACAAGTTTTGCCAAATCTTTATTTTCTGGATTTATATCAATTTTCCTTCATTAAATTTTCTTAAATTCTATTCTTTTTCCCATTCAGGATAAGGGAAAATCTTGAGACCTCTCGTAGGGGCAACAATGCTACCTATGAGAATTCCTTTTACAAATACAAGTTGTATTGATCTTTATTAATTTCTAAATTTACATCAATTTCTTCTTAAATTCTATTCTTTTTCCCATTCAGGATAAGGGAAAATCCTAAGACCCCTCGTAGGAGCAATAATGCTACCTACGAGAATTCTTTTGTAAATACAAGTTTTCGTCAACCTTTATTAATTTTCTAAATTTATATCAATTTCTCTTCATTTTTCTTAAATTCTATTCTATGCCCTTTCAGGTTAAGGGAAAAACCTGACCCTCGTTGTCCGAGGTGTTCCCGCTCAGGTTAAGGGATAAACCTGACCCTCGTTGTCCGAGGTGTTCCCATTCAGGATAAAGAATAATCCTGAAACCCCTCGTAGGAGCAATAACGCTACCTATGAGGATTCTTTTGTAAATACAAGTTTTGTCAATCTTTGTTGATTTTCTAGATTTATATCAATTTTCCTTCATTAGATCTCTTTAAATCCTATTCTTTTTCCCATTCAGGATAAGGGAAAATCCTGAGACCCCTCGTAGGAGCGATAACGCTACCTATGAGGATTCTTTTGTAAATACAAGTTTCGTCAACCTTCATTGATTTTCTAAATTTATATCAATTTCTCTTTATTAAAATTTCTTAAATTCTTTTTCCCATTCAGGATAAGGGATAATCCTGAGTCCTCTCGTAGGGGCAACAATGCTACTTATGAGAATTCTTTTGCAAATACAAGTTTTATCTATCTTTATTGATTTCTAAATTTATATCAATTTCTCTTTAAATTCTATTCTTTTTTCCTTTCAGGTTAAGGGATAAACCTGAATCATTTTATTCTAAATTCTCCATAAATGTCTATTCTATTTCCCCTTCAGGTTAAGGGATAAACCTGAATCATTCTTTTCCTAAATTCTCATCAAGTGTCTATTCTATTTTTCCTTTTCAGGATAAGGGATAATCCTGAAACCTCGGCAATCATTCCTGCTTCAAATCTCTAAATATCTTAAAAACACCGGTCTCCTTCCCGACTCTCAGTTGAAAAACCCGGTGTTCGCACTAGTTATTTTGCTAAAGTTTTCAAATCTAAAGATCAAGTTCAGTCCTCATGCTGTTTGTCTCCCAGAAAGTCTCAATCTTAAATCAAAGGTCGTTAAATGAAATGTCCCAGCTACTTCGCTGGTCGTTAAATGATTAAATGAAAAGTCCCAGCTACTTCGCTGGTCGTTAAATGATTAAATGAAAAGTCCCAGCTACTTCGCTGGTCGTTAAATGATTAAATGAAAAGTCCCAGCTACTTCGCTGGTCGTTAAATGATTAAATGAAAAGTCCCAGCTACTTCGCTGGTCGTTAAATGATTAAATGAAAAGTCCCAGCTACTTCGCTGGTCGTTAAATGATTAAATGAAAAGTCCCAGCTACTTCGCTGGTCGTTAAATGATTAAATAAAAAGTCCCAGCTACTTTGCTGGTCATTAAATGATTAAATGAAAAGTCCCAGCTACTTCGCTGGTTGTTAAATGATTAAATGAAAAGTCCCAGCTACTTCGCTGGTCGTTAAATGATTAAATGAAAAGTCCCAGCTACTTCGCTGGTCGTTAAATGATTAAATGAAAAGTCCCAGCTACTTCGCTGGTCGTTAAATGATTAAATGAAAAGTCCCAGCTACTTCGCTGGTCGTTAAATGATTAAATGAAATGTTCCAGCTACTTTGCTGGTCGCTAAATGATTAAATAAAATGTCCCAGCTACTTCGCTGGTCATTAAATGATTAAATGAAATGTCTCAGCTACTTCGCTGGTCATTAAATGATTAAATGAAATGTCCCAACTATTTCGCTGGTCGTTAAATGATTAAATGAAATGTCCCAGCTACTTCGCTGGTCGTTAAAAGATTAAATGAAATGTCCTAGCTACTTCGCTGGTCGTTAAATGAAATGTTCCAGCTACTTCGCTGGTCGCTAAATGAAATGTCCCAGCTACTTCGCTGGTCGTTAAATGAAATATTCCAGCTACTTCGCTGGTCGTTAAATGAAAAGTCCCGGCTACTTCGTTGGTCGTTAAATGATTAAATGAAATGTTTCAGCTACTTCGCTGGTCATTAAATGAAAGGTCCCAGTTTTTACTGGTCATTAAATAAAAGGTTCCAGCTACTTCGCTGGTCGTTAAATGAAAGGTCCCAGTTTTTACTAGTCATTAAATGAAAGGTCCCAGTCTTCACTTGTCATTAAATGAAAGGTCCCAGTTTTTACTGGTCATTAAATGAAAGGTCCCAGTTTTACTGGTCATTAAATGAAAGGTTCCAGCTACTTCGCTGGTCGTTAAATGAAAGGTCCCAGTTTTTACTGGTCATTAAATGAAAGGTCCCAGTCTTCACTTGTCATTAAATGAAAGGTCCCAGTTTTTACTGGTCATTAAATGAAAGGTCCCAGTTTTACTGGTCATTAAATGAAAGGTTCCAGCTACTTCGCTGGTCGTTAATTGAAAGGTCCCAGTTTTTACTGGTCATTAAATGAAAGGTTCCAGCTACTTCGCTGGTCATTAAATAAAAGGTCCCAGTTTTCGCTGGTCATTAAATGAAAGGTTCCAGCTACTTTGTTGGTCGTTAAATGAAAGGTCCCAGGTTTACTGGTCAGAATGTCCAAAACCATAAATTGCAACTAAAGGTCGTATCAAAATCTATATTGAGTGATTATTTCACAAAGAATTCATGAAAAATTTGCCAAATTGCTAAAAGTATTTGTTGATTCCAATATTCTTACTGCACAAAGGAATTACCTCGAATTACTTCTAGTATTTTCTTCATAAAAGGTGAAACTTTTTGCGAAAAAGAGGTAAAATTCAAATCTTTTTCCTATTGATCAACCAAAAGGATGAAAGAAATATCCTCGGTATGATTAGTGAAATAAATATTCGATGACATTGAAAAGCCGGAAGCGAATTGATATTGATCATAGTTATGACGCATGTTTTAAAATGACTTTCTGGCAATTAGGCAGTGGAAATATCCTGAGCGATAAAAAGAATCCACTCAATCCATATCTCCTTATCTATTTCTAAAGCTGCAATCAAATATCTGCAAAAGGGATCTCTCAATTGTCGTCAAGATGAAGGCGAATATGCGAGCAGACCCCCGGGGCCAAAGAAGATTTGGATCATCTACCGAGATGAAGGAGTTTGTGAAGGATCCTTCCAGGGAAAGTTCAGATCACCGTCGAGATGAAGGCGAGTGTGATGAACCTACCGACAAACCCTAAATGATATTTAATTTCAGCTATCATCTAAAGACCTCTGAGCCAATATCATATATAATCCCTGAGAAAAAGAAGGATCGGAGTATCTCCGAGATGAAGAAGTTTGTGACGTATCCTTCCCTGAAAAAGAGAGAAAAGTCTGGACACATCCAAATGAAGGACGATACAAAAAGCCCGAGAATTGCCTAATGACTCAAAAGGAGTGCAAAAAGATCATCGTGGGAAAAACACTCAGATATCAAACTGCCTAAATTGCCAGAAGTTGTCTTTTCTCATGCAAAATTCTTTTATCAATATCTTTTCACTACTTGCTTTTATGAAATTGAGAATATTTCTTTTCTTCTCATATCAAGGAAATGGATAACTTCCTTAAAGAAAATCATCAGCGCTAAAATTTTGAATTTGACTCTTAAAAACCAAGGAGTTAACCTCGTTGGAGGAAATATTCTAGGTAAAAGAGGGAATATCTTTGCACACATATGCACATTTTCAAGCGTTGAAGTCAACTATAAATTTATCTTATTGGCAAAATTTTCTAGCTATTCCAAGAATGAAATAAATATTCAATATCCATCTTGATGCAACCTAGAGTTGTTTACATTCTTCGTCTTTTGCTTTGTCGAGAGACTCGCCTTCTCCTTGATAAAAGGATTGCCTTCTCCGTCTTTCGCTTTGTCGAGAGACTTGCCTTCTCCTTGTTAAAAGGATTGCCTTCTTCATATTTCACATTTTGCCTTCTCCTTGTTAAAAGGATTGCCATCTTCATATTTCACTTTTTCCTTCTCCTTGCTAAAAGGATTGCCATCTTCATATCTTCATATTTTACCTTCTCCTTGCTAAAAGGATCGCCATCTTCATCGCCATCTTCATATTTTGCTTTTACCTTCTCCTGTCCAAAGGATTTGCCCTCTTCCATCTTTTGCCTTATCAAGAGATTCGTCTCCTTGATAAAAGGTTCGCCTTATTCATCTCTCACCCCATCGAAAGATTCATCTCCTGTCACCTTATTCATCGAATTGTCTCACATATCCTCATTTTCATCTCTTACATTCCCTGGAAGAGTTGCTTCATTCAATTGAAGTATCTCTTCCTGTCCCATCACGGTTTTCGAAAAATCCGTATGGTTGTTCCCACTCAGGTTAAGGGTCAAAACCTGTATTTTTTGCGAGAGGTCATTAAATTCAAAAGCTATTTCAGTCTCAGCAATGAGACGCCCAAGACCATTCCTTTTCAAAGCTTCAGGGAATCCCATCTTCCTCCTTTCGCAAACCCCTTTTTGGATTTGTTCGTCCAAACTCCGAAGGTCCCATCATGGTTTCTTCGTTCGAGGATTTCATTTGGTTGTCCTCTTCAGGTTAAGGGTTAAGCCTGAACCTCGTGCCTTGAGGTATCTTCCTTTTCAGGTTCTGGTTAAACCTGAGTCTCGTTCCAACGAGTTTCCCTCATTTTGACGAGGTGTCTCCTTCCAGTCCCATCATGTTTTTTTTTCCATCGAGGAATCCATGATTTGTATATCCATCCAGGACAGGATCCTATTTGAGCTTCATCTCACGAGGCATTCTCTCATAAATGTCCCATCAAAGTCCTCTTATATTCCTCTCCCCATTCAATTCATCCTGATATATCTTCGTCCCATCCAGGTTAAGGGCTAAACCTGAGTCATGTCAAAAGATTGATCTTGCCTCACCCATGAAACTTGATCAAAATTCTTATCTTTCATTATTTTGGGATCTTTGCTCAAAATCCCATCACGATTTCCTCATTTCTATTCAGTCATATCATTTTCGAGGATTTCGTCTCCCCCAAGTCATTTAGGACAAGGCTTTAAGCTTCAAAAGCCATAATTCTTCCACACCCAGTTCAGGTTGGCTAACTGGGGCATTTTTTTAAAAATTTGGAGTGTTTCCTTTGCCACTAAGCTCGGCTTTCAACCGGCTTAGTAGCAAAGAGGGGCATCTGTGAACACCCCAAATTTTTCAAAAGTTTGTAAATATTCCCTTTTTGCCCTTTATCCTCATTTTCTAGATAATTGAGTCACTTTTAAATCTAAATCCCATTTTATTTCTCAAGTTTTCTGAAATTAAATTCATTTCATATATTTTGACTCAATTTCAGATCCAGATCCAGATAAAAGATCCAAATTTGAGCTTCGTTGTCCATTTTTAAATCAAAAATTTTTAAAATTACCAAAATGACCTTTTAAAAGGCTCAGACACTTCATCCGGTATCCGTTTGGATCCATCGCGTTATATTCCTCGATTCAAGATTTAAAACTCGAATATTTTCTCAAAACTTGGGTCCAAACCCATTTTTTGGAGAAATTTCCTCCGAATAGCCTTGAAAACCTTCTTTTGTAAATATTTCTCGAGAAAAACACAAAAAAATTAGTTTTCCCGTAAAACTTTAGGATTTTATTTCAAAAAATACAAAAGATGGAAAATACCGAGAAAAAGAACAAAAAAAATCAAAAATAAATGAAGGAAATTGCAAAAAAATGGTTTTTGGAAACCCGTCTTAGAAAAAACTTTTTAAAGAAGCCCTTTCGTGGAAAACCTTATTTTTGTTTAAAAGTCGAGTTAGGGTTTTGAAAACCTTAACTCTCGCCTTCTCCCTCTCTCTGGAAGCTTCTTCCTTCTCCTCCATCGCCCTCCCGAAGCGCTTGTCCCCATTCTCAACCCCTCATCACCAACAAACCCTCTATCTCCCGTTCATCCCCCAACTGCATCCTCCTTCTCTCCCTTTAAGAGAAGCCCGCAGAGGATTTCTACCGGATCGCTTTTGAGCTCCCCACTTCTTCCTTCTTCTCTTATGCACCTTCTCATTCCTCCTTCTTCTTCTTCTTCTTCTTCACCATCCGGTCTTCTCTGATTCTCCTCAAGTAGCAGTAAAAGACCAATTACCTCAGCCATCGCAGCAACGCTGGTCCGATTCAGTAACATTGATTTCAATTATTCACCCTTCCTTTGCTGTTTGGATGCTTATCCTACATGGGGAAGATGTGCCATTAACAGATCGTGCAATAAACTGCTGAGACAGATGCCATCTTCGCCTCCAGCCAAGCAAAACATGTTGTTCCCTGTTCCCTGGCAAGAAATCGTGGGTGTTTTAACAGAAATTACGTGATAAAGCCATTCTGTATATCGGATATTAGTGTGCTAGTCTACTTTGCTTTGCTATCTTACTCCTTCTTGGTTACATATCATCATCCATTCTTTCTGCTTGATTCATTGTACCATATTAATTTTACATATTATCTTTCAATTGTTTGGTGTCTTCTACATCGTTGTATTTCGCCTGTTTACATTATAAGTATTCGAGGTCGGGCCATGCCCAACATAAGCTGTTGGGTGATGATTATTGTAAAGGTTCATGTGATTGAACCATATTTAATCTGATGTGTTTAGCATTAATCAACATTATCTTGTGAAATGAACCCCATTCAATGTGATTTACTTGATTCCCTTCTTACCCATATTCTGTATTTCCTTACTGCATGATATCCATCCTCGTAGCATTGGTTTTCATTTGCCTGAAATCTACGTCCATGTATATGTCCATGTGTTATAACTTCTAAAAAAACGCTTGCCAGTTGGTCTCGTTGAGCAGCGACCATTTTTGCAGCAACCAGTCTATCTGTTATGAACAAATCGATTCATTGTTGCCAGAAAATCGTTTATCAGGGGACTGTTAAGAAGGACTATACAGGTGATGTCGTTTAGGCATATTGTCAGGTGATTGAATGGGCTGATTTTGCTGGAACCCACGTGCTCGTGATTCATTCTTGCTGCTATGAAATGATTTATCACCGCTGAAGGTGATCCATCGAATTACTGTAATGAGATGGATCAATCTGGGAATTCAAACTGTTGTGAGAGTCCACCTCGTTGGGGTGGATTGATTATATAAAATTGAAAGATCGGTTTGCTATACATGCACTCTCACTTATTACTGCTCAGTGTATAGACCATCTTCTAGTCACTGTATCTCAGTTTATTGAGCTCCCTATAAGATCAAATTCCTTTAGATTTCAATATAAGATACCATGGGCCTTGATTGCTTCAGGAATTTCAGGCACATTCAGGTTATATGTTGATGGACATCTACAGCCGATCGATTGCTTTGATTGATGCATTTTCCATTGGCTGGTTCTGAGGTAATCCTCTGATATCTAGCAAGTTTTGTTGAGAAAATTAATCATATCTGGTGCAAATTTTTCACATCTGCGTGTGTACAAATACTCTGTTAATTAGTGCTATTGATCATCGGACCTGAGCTCCACCCGCCCCATTCATTGGGACTCCATAAGTATCGGCACAGTAGTCCAGCCTGATCCCATCACTTTTTTTTTAGATTCTCTGCATTTAAGTTCACTCTGCATTTGTTACTGTAAATTGAGCTTTATCCTTTTCAGGTAATCCATTTTTCATAACATTAGATATATTTCTCTCTGTATATCATTAACCTTCTGAAAATTTGTTTCATTGTTGTGTTGATTTCCCATATTATCATATCACCCTCACTGGGCTAACAAGATCCCTTCAAGCTATATAATATAATCTAATGATAGATCTCAATACCTCTGTTTGCTCTATAACCCCAGACCCGAAAGACAGAAGCAGCGGATCGGTTTTATGGGAAGGACTTTTAGTGAATATCATCTTGTAAAGTTAAGAAAATCCTTAAGGTTATTTTGCAGAAGATCCTTGTTATACTCTCCTGGAGGTTTTGGGGATAGGGACTTCTATCCCATCCTTGGATATTTATTATGGAATGTCTTCTCATTGAAACTGGTCCTTTCATCCACTAGTGACAGACCTGCACAAGACATTAAGTGAGTGGCGTTCTATGGACTCTCTAAGTAATTTTCTGCTAATTAGGCCCCCAATCCAGATTTATATATATATATATATATATATATATATATATATATATATATATATATATATATTACTTGCTGAAGCTGTCTTAATATTTAGCTAGTAAGGTATACCCATGTCGTGTCCTCTGCTGATCATTTTTATTCATATCTAATATGTGGTTCAATGCCAGTTTCAGAGATAGCCGTTAGGATAATTGGAAGTTCAGGTACAGTCGACAAAATTGTCCATAAGCATTTGTCTAAGGTATGAGCCAAATTGATGTTAATTTTGCTTGTGTAAATTCTCAAATAAATGGGTATCACTTCAGTTTTTAAAGATAGTTGGTATGTACCAAAAGTCTGTGTAAGTAAAAGTCTTTGCATCAATCATGATATGGTATGTCGCCACCTAGCAAAGTTCAGCAAAGGCGCATCACAGTCGCACGTTATAAATTGCAAACAATCTCCATTGCCACTGCTCACAGCACATTCATCCATCTGTCATTTATAGCACCACCTTCTTGCACTTCCATCCCAATCCGTTGCTATCAGCCTCAACATCTTATCACTGTTGCACATTCACTGTATTGTATCACAACAACACATTCCACTTTTTCCTGTGCACAACACCTTCAGCATGCTCACAGCACAACCATGGGTTGCTTCATTTCCACTTATATCAATCATTCACCCTGTGCAAAGCCCAACCACCAGTTAGGATCCTTCTACTGTCATGTCTGCTGCAGGTTTACTACCACTACACTTGTATCCTACATTAGCACTGTCATTGCACCTCATCATGGCGTCCAACATCACCCCTTTGCATTTACTTCATTGCACGTTAGCGGCACTGGCATATCATACAACTTAGATTAAAAAGGAAATGATGATGATACTATCATCGTTTTTATTTTATTATGTCCTGATCCACTATAGAAACACCTTGCATATCTAACTCAAAATCAAGTCTCTGGTTTGCTCTAAATTCTGATTCACCTACTTAGTCTAAGCTTTTGATTCATTGTAAATCCAGATTGGTTGGGTTAAAATTGGGGACCCCTCTGATTCATTCTTTGCTCTAACCCTGTTGCACCACATTTTCTGTATCTCCTTCTATTCATACTTCGTATGTTTTGCATATGTATTATCCTCTTCTCAGTCCGGTATTACCTATATTTCAGGTTGCATATACAGTCAGTCTAAGTCTGTGTGTCATATATATATATATATCCGGTCCAGCCTATGTACTACATATGCCTAGTTGAATATACATTCAGTCTTGCCCATGTCTAATATATGCATTTCTCATTAGGACTAAGCATTGTCTTTAGGTATATGTGTTGCATCTTCTCACTAAATTCATGCATCACACTTAGGAAATACCACTCACTTTCTTCATTAAATACAAGAATATGCACATTAGTATGGAATTCCTCATTTATTTCTATATCTTGCATCTTGCTTTGGGTTAATTCATTTTGCAGGGAAAGCATGAAAGATTTAAACCTCTTGTCTGGGATTTTATAACTTCAATTTGAGACTTTAATAGCTAGATTATAATGAGAAACTTTCATTTCCATTTTTAGATAGAATGAATGAGCATTGTAAATTGCTTATTTTCATGCTTTTTACCTTTATTTTCCAAAATCCCACAAACGGCAACACGAATGGCACGTGCACCATTTCGTAAGATGTAACTAATCCTAAGTTGATGATTTACATCAATGGCCATAGTCAGGATGTAAACAAAACTTTGGATTTTTATCTTTTATAAAATAACACTGGGACCACACTGGATCATTTTCAAAAATCATCATATTTTCAAATATTTCCTACTTTTATTAGAATTTAACTTAAAATTGGCTCAAAATATATACCAATGGCCATAGTCAGAGTATATTGAGAGTTAATTTCATTTTAAATTCTATAAAAGCACCAAAATATGTTTCATTCTTCACCTGAATTTAAATATAGATCATTATATAATACATTCAATGACCATAGTCAAGGATGTATTATATTTTCAATCTTATTTCAATTCATGTAAAGAATGAAATATGATTTTCAAAATCCAATTTCAAAATTCTTTAAATTCATTCATCATTTAGGATAGAACTGCATCATATTTTCCAAATTCCTTTTTCAAAACTCCAAGTAATGTAAATATCTTCTTCAATCAATCTTCAATTCTGGTAAAATCCAATTCATCTTTTCATTTTCAATTCCATTCCATTTTCAATCTCAAAGTCCAATTTAAACTTTGAGATTTCAAGTTCATTTTATATTCAAAAAAATTCTAATTTAAATCAGATTTCAAAGTTCAATTCGACTTTGAAATTTCAAATTCATTTTATATTCAAAATTTCCAATTCAAATCAGATTTCAAAGTTCAATTTGACTTTGAAATTTCAAATTCATTTTATATTCAAAAATTCCAATTCAAAACAGATTTCAAAGTTCAATTTGACTTTGAAATTCCAAATTCATTTTATATTCAAAACTCCAATCAAATTCAAAGTTCAATCTAACTTTGAGATTCTTGATTCATTTTCTAAATTCCAAATTCAAAGCTCCAAAATCAAAGTCCAATTTGACTTTGAAATTCATTTATTCTCAAATCAAATCTGGAATTCCAACTCCAAAGTTAGATCCAAATTACATCTCGGATTCCAGATTTTGGATCCAATTTTCATTTAGGATTCTAGAATCCATAATCCAACTTCACAGTGGATCTTAGACTTCAGATCCAAATTCCATTTTAGGATCCAGAACTCAACTTCCATCTTGGATCTCAGACTTCAGATCCAAATTCATTTTAGGGTCCAGAGTCCAACTCTACATTGGATCTTAGACTCCAGATCCAAATTCCATTTTAGGATCCAGAATCCCATTTTACTTTGGATCTTAGACTTCAGATCTGAATCCCTTTTAGAGTCCGGAATCCAATCACACTTTGGATCTCAGACTTCCGATCCAAATTCCATCTTAGGGTCCAGAGTCCAATTCTACATTGGATCTCAGACTTCAAGATCCGAATCCACTCCAGGATCCAGAATCCAATTTCATTCCCAAGTCCAACTTTTTCAAATCCAATTCCATTTCATTTCCAGATTTCAAATCTAAATCCATATCAAATCTTTGCAAAATTGTCATTACCTTGATCTCTTATTTTTCCAATTATCTCTCTCAATAAAAGTAATTTATTTCATGATGAGCGATTTCCCTGAATCAATTTACCCTCCAATTTTCAGAATGTCTTCCCGATCTATCAAGAAGCTCGTCCTTAACTCAAACGCCTGTTCGAAATCAGCAGTATATCATCAGGTCAAAATAAGAGCAGAATGCAAACAGACTACAAAGCAGTCAGAAGAGTCTGCAGAGTTCGATTCAGCTCTTCAAGAATTACCAGAATTTGCATCAGTTCAGAAACAAGATGAGCCATCATCCTTAGTTCAGGATCCGACTGAGGACATCAATATTGGATCAGAAGATGATCCCAGAATTACCAAAGAAAGAGCAGCGAGCAATTCAACGCATGTCTGCTCGATATTTTATTCTTGCCGACGTCCTTTATCGTCGTGGATTCAGTTCTGAATATTCCAGATGTTTGAACGAAGACGAGGCCATAGAAATCGTGCGAGAAGCGCATGAAGGTATTTGCGGTGGTCATGTTGGCTATCAGACTCTCGTCAAACAAATCATCCGAGCAGGATACTACTGGAGAACTATGCAGCAAGATTGCTATCATTTTGTGAAGAAGTGCGTTCAATGTCAGATGCATGCGCCTTCCATTCATGCGCCAGCGACATACTTGCAATCTGTCGTCTCGCCATGGCCATTTTCCATGTGGGCTTTCGATGTTGTAGGCCCCATCACTTCTTCAGCTTCCAATGGTCACAAGTATTTTCTTGCCGCAATAGAATATTTTACTAAATGGGTAGAAGCAGTCACTCTACGCACAGTAGAAGGTCGACATGTGGTCTCATTCATCCACAAGAATATCTTATGTCGTTTCGGCATACCACATGATATTGTGTCAGATAATGGCAGTCATTTCAAGAATGAGAGAATGAGAACATTTTGCTCAAAGTTCAGAATTCATCATCATTTTTCCGCTCTTTATTACCCTCAAGGGAATGGTCAGGCAGAGGCCACCAACAAAATTTTAATTCGAATCCTGGAGCGAACTTTGGAAACAGGCCGTGACTGGCATGAAAAGATTCATGACGCACTATGGGCATACAGAACCACCATTCGAACTCCAACTAATGCTACTCCGTCAGAACTTGTCTACGGAACCGAAGTAGTGCTGCCTCTACATGTTCAGAAACCTGCTCTGAAATTTGCATCACTTCTAGAATTACCTCTTGATCAGTATCAGCAACAGCGACTGGTACAGCTTGATTTGCTCGATGAAAGAAGGCTCAGAGCAGCAGAACATGCTCAATCCTGTCGCCAGAGGATAGCCAGACAATATGCAAAATTCGTCATTGAAAGAAAATTTCGAGTCAATGATCTAGTACTCAGATCAACAGCTTATCTCAGGCACCGCCTGGGTGGCAAGTGGTCGCCAAATTGGGAGGGTCCTTATGTTGTCAAAGAAGCACTACCTCGCAATTCATATCGGCTCATCAATGCCGACGGAATAGAATTGCCAGATCCCATCAATGCTCGACATTTGAAAAAGTTCTATACTTGAATCCTTTCCTATTCTTTGTAATTTTTCCAAATTTCTTTCAATAATAATCAAGTTTTCTTTCCCAGCTATACTGGGGCATTTTTAAAATTTCGCTTTTATCTACCAATACTCTGTATGTAGGCAGGATCAAACAAATCTCTCATTTTGCACACATGTGCACCCATTTACATTCATTTGCATTTGCATGCATTCATTGGCATTCATCTGCATCGATTTGCATTTGCATCGAATTCCTCATTCAGGATAAGGGATAAATCCTGAGGCCCCGACAGTTGTCCAAGTTGTCGTAAGGGTGAAGACTGAAAATCTTCCATCAAAATCAATTAGTAATTCTTCAGAATCCAGTGTTCGTGCTGGTAATTTTTCAAAAATCCAGTGTTCGTGCTGGTAAACTTTCAAAACCCAGTGCTCGTACTGGTAACCATTTAAAACCTAGTGCTCGTACTGGTAACCATTTAAAATCCAGTGCTCGTACTGGTAATCTTTCAAAATCCAGTGCTCGTACTGGTAAATTTCCAAAATCTAGCACTCGTACTGGTAATCTTCCGAAACCCGGTATTCGTACTGGTAATTTTTCAAAACATAATGCTTGTATTGGCATATTTTCACTGGTACACTTTAAAATTCAATGTCCACTGATTTAGTTTTCCTTCGGAATTCGAGTTCCGACTCGAATTTCTTTTCCTTATAACCGGTTTAGTTTTCCTTTGGGATTCGAGTTTCGACTCAAATTTCCTTTCCTTATAATTAATCTAGTTTTCCTCAAGAATTCGAGTTTCGACTCGAATTTCTTTTCCTTCTAACCGGTTTAGTTTCCCTTTGAGATTCGAGTTCCGACTCGAATTTCCTTTCCTTCTAATTGATCTAGTTTTCCTCAGGAATTCGAGTTCCGACTCGAATTTCTTTTCCTTTTAACCGGTTTAGTTTCCCTTTGAGATTCGAGTTCCGACTCGAATTTCCTTTCCTTATAATTAATCTAGTTTTCCTTCGGGATTTGAGTTCCGACTCGAATTTCTTTTTCTTCCAACCGGTCTAGTTTTCCTTCAGGATTCGAGTTCCGACTCGAATCTTCTTTCCTTCTAGTTGATCTAGTTTCCTTCGGGATTCGGGTTCCGACTCGAATTTCTTCTCCTTCCAAATTGATCTACCTTTCCTTTAGGATTCGAGTTCCGACTCAGATTTCTTTTCCTTCCATAATGGACCTGGTTTTCCTTCGAAGATTCGGGTTCCGACTCGAGTTTTCTTTTCCTTCAGAGTTGGTCTAGAAAATCCAAGTTCCGACTTGAATTTTCTTTCAAAATCCAATTCGCTTAGCTTTCCTTTACAAGTTTGAACTTCTACTCAAACTACCCTGCAAGTTGATCTAGAAGATCTGAGTTCCGACCCGAATTTTCTTTCAAAATCCAATTCATCTAGTTTTCCTTGAAGAGTTGAATTCCGATTCGAATCTTCCCTCAAAAACCAAGTTTAGCACCTGGTCCATTCAAAGCTCACAAGTTGGAATCATTCCTTCTTAAGCTATGATCCTTAGGTTGAATTCCTATGGAATTGATAGTTCGTAGGTCGAACCTCTGCGGAACCAATGTCGTTCTCAATAGAACCAATGTCGTTCTTAGGCTGAATCCCTATAGAACCCATGTCATTCTCATTAAACCAATTCACAATTTCGACCTTTTTAGCCAATCAATTTCCAATTTCCAATTTTTAAATTCCCAATTTTCAGATTTCCAACTTCCAATTTCAAATACCAAATTTCAGAACCCAAATTTCAAATTTCCAAAATTCGACCCTTTTGGGTCACCCAATACCCAATTTCAATCATTTTCTCTTGCGAGAGACCCTTTTTATAGGGAGAGTTCGAGGGAGCTCGCTCTTTTCGCATGCTATCCAATTCGTTCACTTAGCCCCTTTTCAGGGAGAGTTTGAAGGGACTCGTGTCTTTGTGAACCGTTTGCAAAACAAAATTCCAAATTTCACACAAGGAACCCTTTTTATAGGGAGAGACTCGACGGAGACTTGCCTTCCTTGTGGCCCCATAATTTCAGACTAGACCATTTCATCATGAAGGACCCTCTTTTCAGGGAGAGTGTGATGAACTCGTTCCTTCATGACCAATTTACCAATCTCACCAATTTCGGCCCCCTTTCCATAAGAGAAGCCTAATGTTAGGAAGTTTTGACGAAAGCTTAATTTCTCTTCAAAAGTTCGTTTTGCAAACACCTCCTCTTCAGGGAAGAGAGGAGTAATTTCTAATTCCAATTTCTGAATCTTCTCCTTTGGGGAAAGGAGAAGAGAATTTCTGTCATGGATGTGTTGCGTTGTGCTTCGAATGCTCGCTTTCACAAAAGGATTTCAAGAAAATTTTGCCAATTTGTCATTAAATATTTATTGATTTCAAAATCTTTATTGCACAAAATTATTACCTCAGAATACCCCCAGTATTACTTCCGAAAGGACAAAGCTTTCGCGAAAAAGGATTCAAAGTTCAAAATCTTTCTATTGGCCAACCAAAAGGATGAAGAATAAATCTGCGATATGGCCAGCAAAGAGAATTTAATGTTGTTGCAAAGCCATGAGTGATTGATATTGATCGCAGTCAATGACACATTTTTAAAGACCATTCTTGAAAAATAAAGCAGTCGAAATATCCTGGGTGACACAGAAAAATCCACTCAATCTCCATATCTCCTCAATCACCTAAGCTGCAATTAAATATCTGCAAAAGGGATCTCTCAACTGTCGTCAAGATGAAGGCGAATTAGGCGAGTAGACCCCCGAGGCCAAAGAAGATCTGAATCATCTCCAAGATGACGGAGTTTGTGACGGATCCTTCCAGGGAAAGTTCAGATCACCGTCGAGATGAAGGCGAGTGTGATGAGCCTACCGACAAACCCTAAAAGATATTTAATTCCAGCTATCATCAAGAGATTTCCTACCAAAGAGCCAATAATCATCATGATAATCCCTGAGAGAAAAGAAGGATCGGAACATCTCTGAGATGAAGGAGTTTGTGACGTACCCTTCCAAAAAAAAAAGAGAGAGAGACAAGTCAGGACATCTCCAAAATGAAGGATGATGTAATTCCCGAAAAATCCAAGAGAGCTCCAATTCTGTCAAAAAGAGTGCAGAAAGATCATCATGAGACAAGAATCCCAGGATATCAGACTGCCGAATCTATCAAGAATCTTCTTTAATTTTGTGAAATTCTTTTATCAATATTCTTTCACCAATAGCTCTCGCAATATCAAGAATACTTTCTTTTCCGTCCATATCAAGGAAATTGATAGCTTCCTTGAAAGAAAGCCAATCGCAAGCAATTTGAATTCGAATCTTGATTCTACGGAGTTAAGCTCAGTCGGAGGTAATACTTCAGGTAGAAAAGAAGGAATATTTTCAAAACAATATGCATCACTTTCAATTATTTTGAATCAACAATAATTTTCAATATTTTGACAATATTTTCTAGCTATCTTGGCATAAAGCGAGAGCTTGAGGTTCATCTTTGGCGCATCCTGACACCATCCCTTTTAGGACTTGATTACGGGAGTTTTCAAGATTCCTTCCCTTCTTTGGTATAATCTGAGCGCACGGGCTCTCAGATTCGCACACTTCCCTGTGTCCCCACTGTCCCACCATAGACAGTCCAATTTCAGCTTGAGGTTAGGCCACCAATTTCAGCAAAAGGCAATTTTAAAAGTTATTTAGTTTCAGCAATGAGACGCCCAAAATCAAACCCTTTTCAAGCTTTAGGGACCCCAATTTCCTTCCTTTTGCAAAACCCCTATCGGATTCATTGTGCGGAAATCCGAAGGTTCCATCACGGTCTCTTCTTTCGAGGATTCCGTCCATTTTCTGCCCGATCAGGTTAAGGGTACAAACCTGAGCCTCCTTTGATGAGGTATTCCATTTTCTGCCCAATCAGGTTAAGGGTACAAACCTGAGCCTCATTTGATGAGGTATTCCATTTTCCACCCAATCAGATTAAGGGTATAAACCTGGGCCTCCTTTGATGAGGTATTCCATTTTCTGCCCAATCAGGTTAAGGGTATAAACTTGAGCCTCCTTTGATGAGGTATTCCATTTTCTGCCCAATCAGGTTAAGGGTACAAACCTGAGCCTTCTTTGATGAGGTATTCCATTTTCAACCCGGTCAGGTTAAGGGTTAAGCCTGAGCTTCGTTCCATACGAGGTATTTCCCGTCCCATCCAGATTAAGGGTAAAACCTTAATCTCATTTCTTTTTTTAAGTAAAATTTTCTCCTTATTCTCCATTTCATATCTACCATCATCATTTGAATTAATACCTAGTCAGACTTATCCAACTGGGGCATTTTTATGGTTCAAATTTGGTATGTTTTCTTTGCCACTAAGCTCGGCCCTATACCGGCTTAGTAGCAAAGAGGGGCATCTGTAAACACCCCAAATTTTCACCCTCATCCAGTGTTTGTCCATTTCATATGTAATTGCATATCACTGCATACATTTTGCATATCATTTCATCGCATTGCATAGCATTGCATGTCATTGCATGTCATCCCATCTCATTTTCGAGATCCAGCACTCCTGTTTTCAAAACATTCAATCCAGATTTGAGTTTTAAAGCTTGCTTTCAAAATCAATTTCAAAACCTGGGTTTTTAGTCAACATTCTATCATTTTCCAACCCCAGGACCTCATGTTTCGAAATATTTTCTCAGAAAACAATCTGGATTCATTTTAACTTCAAATTTCAATTGATTTCAATTCACAGATGAGGCCCATTGAGGTGGTGTCGCTTCTGAATTTCTCTATTCATCAAATTTCTCAAATTTTTGAAAGTTTCAGTCAGATTAGGACTCTGTCCCAGAGTCCTAATTCAGTCAGGAGTCTGTTCGGGGGTCTGTTTTACTCCCATTGTCAGTCTTTTTCCATTGTTTTCAAAATTAAAGTCATTTTACAGAGTCCAGTTAATTCAGGACTCTATTTTAGAGGTCGGTCGAGTTAGGAGTCTGACCCTGACTGTGTTTTTTTGACTTATTTCGTCAATTTTTGATAAAATCTTTCAAAAATTCTTCCATTTGAATTCTAAAATCTAAAATTTCAGAATCCTAAGAGTTCAGGACTCTAACTCGGAGTTCCATTTCGCTTGAGACCCTATTTTCAAAGATCTTGAATTTCAAATACTGATTTTAACCCCTTTTCAAAGCCATTTTCAGTGTTTATTTCAAAATTCTTCAAAACTCGATGTGGGCCCACTCAGTTGGCACCATATCCAGAGGAGTTCTAATCCAGTTAGGACCCCATGCCATTTCAAAACTTTCATTTTAAAAGTTTGCTTTTGAAAATCCTTTTGAAAACTCCTTCAATTTCAAGTTTTAAAATTGCTTTTTGAAAAACTCAAGTAGGGCCCACTCGGGGTGGCGCCATATTCGAGTAAGTCAGGGCTAGACTAGGGTTAGTCAGTGTCTTGGTTAGTGTTAGGGGTTTAGAAGAGTTAAAATTTATTTTGAAAACTCATTTTGAAAGTTAGTTTTTAAAACTAGTGTTTTTAAAGGTTTTTAAAAGGTGTTTTAAAACTCAAATGTTAAAAATGCCAAGTGGCATAACATTTGGGGATTTTTTAGGAGAGTCTAGGGGTTAATTAGGTATTAAATAGGATAATTTAGGTTAGGGGTAGGATAGTAACTACACCCCAAAATCGCCCCCCCCCCCCTTTAGAGTCCAAAATTTCCAAAATTTCCATTTTTTTTAAAACCTAAAAATTTTCTATAAAAAGGGGCTATAGGGGGGACGATTTTTCCAGCCTCCTCTTGAGCAAATCTTGGAGCTTCTCTCTCTTCTCCAGCTTTCCTCCATTGCTGCAACTCCAAGGTAAGAAATTTTATTGATTTATTGGTTTTATTTAATGCTTTTCATGAATTAAAAACTAGATTTAGCCTTGGACACCCCTCCTTATGAAGATTCAACCATTGTTTAACCTCAAGAACCATCAAGAACGGTTCAAGAAGATGATCTAACTCTGTTTTTTTGGGTTTTACAGGGATTCTAATCCATTAGAATCGATTTTAGCATGTTCTTTGCATTATTAACCAATAAAACATGTGATTTACCCTTTTAATGGGCTAAATCCATGTCTTTAAAGGTAAAATCAAATTCCAGCCATTGATTCCCTGATTTTTTATTTATTTATTTGTTTATTCATGTTTATTACACATTTTCCAGCATAAAAATAATTTTTATTTACTGTTTTATGGTTTGTTTTATTGTTTTTATTAGTTAATGCATGTTTTATTAGATTTCTGTGTGTTTTTAGTTTAAAACAGAAAAGATCATACTATTTCGGATTGAAGTACTTGCTGTTAATGTTTGATTTTTTTATATGTGATACATGCATATATAAATGAGCTTTGGGAACTCTGTCAGAAAAATCAGACATCAAATCAGGTTTTTAAGGCTTTAAAATCGTTGTTAAAATCAAGAAGGTAACTTGCTGTGATGATATTTTTCTCATCCTATATCCGATTTTAGATCTGTAAAGTGCTATGGATTCATATGGATTAGATCTATCTACTGTAAAATTTTCAGAATTTGTGATCACTGTTTAGTATTTTTCCTCTGTCAGAGACTCTAATTTTCAATTTAAAACTCGTTAGGGTTTACCAAAACCCTAATCAGACTTGTGTTGTTTATAAATCCCAAACCACAAATCCTATTCATGATCTGTAAAAAGTGAGTACTATTATTTTTCTAATATCTGTTCACTGTTAAAATATCAGATATTTGGAATGAGTTCTGCTATTTATCCCGGAATTTTCAATTGAAAGTATCAGTTAGGACCAAGGTTAAAATCAATATATTCAATTCCGGATTGTCGGATGGGGATCTCCCTGGTTTTAAAGGCTTTTTCATATCTGTAAATAAGAAAAGTTCTGTTTTTTTGTCTATTTGGTCTCTGTAAAATTTCATAGATTTTCATGGAGGTTTGACCCCTAGTTCGGGTCTTGGACTGAGACTGGTTGGTGAACTAGGTCAAAAATAGCATATTTTTAGGGTTTGATGCTATTTTCGGATTAATTTAATGCCAAAAAAAAAATTTTATAATTCTAATTTGATATTAGGGTTATAAAAAGTGCAGGTACCAATTTTTAGGATTTTTAGAATCCGTTTGATGTTTGAATGGCTTGAATTGCAAAACAGGGCACCCGAAGAATTCCAAAACACTGCAAAAATCACAAAATTTGTGATATTCTTGGATTTTCGTGCATAAGCATATATTTTTAGGGTTTAATCATATTCATAATCATATTAGGATACTTTAGGTTAAATTTGATGTTCATTTGATTTCATTTAGTGCATAAAACCTAAATTTTACCAAAATATTTTCTGAAAAACCCTCATTTCAAGGCCATAGTCTTGCTATCAGGGGTAGTTTGGTCATTTGACCTCAATTTCGAAGTCCCTAACCCTAATTTTCATATTTTTAATTATGTCACATCATATTTAGTTTGATTTATTTCATTTGAACTTCAAAACTTGCATTTTATCAAATATCTTTCTAAAAACCCTAATTTCAAGGCCATAGTCTTGTTATTAGGGGTATTTTGGTCATTTTGATCCCAATTTCGAAATTTCATATCTTATATTCATGTTTATTCAAGTTTAATTCATATTTTTATAATTTTGATTTAAGTGAATCAAGGAAAAGGCTTATATCTAGCAAAATCCAGCAATTTCCAGATATTGCTGGATAAATCTAGAAAAGCCAACATATATTCACTAACCTAACTTTCTAGTTTTGCAGGTACATTGAAGATTTTAATTTCATGTATTTAAATTTCAATAGTGATGTAAATTAAATGTAAACTTTGGAATAAGAATTTAAATTCCTGCATAGATTAGGATTTGCATTTCATATAGTTTAAACTTTGATATATAACTGCCATGTATGCCAATTCATGCACATTTTATTAATTCACTATGGTCTACACGAATGACACATACACTAGCTTTTATGAAGTTTATAAACTTGGTGGAATTTGTATTTATGGCCATAGTCAGAATACGAATGATACCCAGATTTATGATCTTCACATTAGCCACATTCAGCCTACACTCTTAGGCTAACTTAAAAAATGCACTGCATTTCTCAAAAATACAAAAAGTATTTCTCAATTCCTCAAATCCATATTCATTCATTTCATGCATTTGCCAATTCCAATTCAAATCTCAATTCAAAGAAGTTCATTTTCTCAAAATTTTCTAAGTCATATGGAGAAATCGATTTTCTCAGAATATAAAAAATCTCAAAGTATGTTTCAAGTGTTTCTCAAGTTCAAAATTCGAAATTTCAAGTTGTACATTCAATTCCAAGTTTGAATTCAGAGAAACCAAGTTTGCTTAGAATTAATTTTCACAAAATCTCAAGATTTCCCCAGAAATCGATTTTTACTTTTCTCAGAAGTACATTTCAAATCCCAATTCACGATTTTCCATGTGATATCCTTTCCAAGTACTTCAGTTATTCAAAGCAAACATCATGTTTTCAAATATGCATTTTCAGAAAATTCATAGCACATGCCTGATTCTATGTGTATTTAGAAATTAGAATATGATTTAGACAAGTTGAATAGAGCAGAGCAGTAGATTGATCCTTGGTTCGATTACCCCTGTTAAAGGTGGCAGGAATGGTTGAACCTCGTACCGACAGGCGAATCCCATTCTCCGAAATTATCCTGCATTTTAAAACGGAGGCGAGTTATTTTCAAAAACTTTTTCAAAGGTCAGTTTGACTCGCAAAAAGTTAAAAATTTTGCGATGATAACAACAACTCATATGGGTTTTCATCTATGTTCTAAATTTTCCTGGATGTATGAAGTGATGATATTAAGCTCTGGTTACAGGTCTTGACACTGGGGGAAAGTAATCAGCTATTCAAAGAAAGGTATGTGTCATCTTACCCAAGTTTGCTTTTATACTCTTTGTGGTATTTCGGATTTCAGTTTCCTGGTTGACTACTATTTTTTTTTCTTTCACTTTCACCTCCCTTTTCACATGTCAATGTACATCACATTTCATACCTTCTACACCTCCATCCCTCTTGAGCTTATTTATTTTGTGAAAAAGTATGGGTTTTGGTGTAGTTTGATACATTTATTGTTCTTTATGGGGCAACTCATCTTATAAATCTGTGGACATTTATCGTGCACTAAAAAATAGTGGCAATTGTAATGGCAAATTGCTAAAGTTCTTACTGCTATTGTGTCATGTGCAGCAACATTGATGCTTGTTCATATTATCCTTGATTTGTTAAGTGTGAAAACACGAGAATCATTTTATTGAAGAACAAGGCTGCAGAACTTTATAGAGAAATGGGCCTGATACGTACTCAGGAAGAAACAAAATCTTGGCATTGGAAGAGTGTGCTCAATGGATGCCTTCACGAACAGGTTTAGTCCTTCAACTTCCTCATGCCCTTCGTTACCACAATGCAGTTGGATTAGTTGTGCACATTCAACATCAAGTTGTGAATCAAATCTTCAATAATAATCGTGATGTGAAAATTTCACCACTGTGTCCATTGGCTCAGGGTCAGACCACTTACAGGGAGATATATGCCAGGGGAGGTTGTGGCAGTGTGTGGCCACCTTTATATCTGTCAAATTTTCAAATAAATGACTCACCTGATTTTTTTTTTCCATAAGACGCTATGCTTTAATGGTTCTGAGGCTCCCTTCAGACAGTGCAATACAGTGGCATGTCCATGAACCGGAGCTTGTTGGGGTGGTTGCTGACCAGGAGCAACCCAGATATTGCAAAGGACCAGTTTTCTTTGTGTCTCCCAATAATTGAGGTTAAGGCTGGACCACGAATGTGGTAATCCTCGGTGGGCACACTACCCATTGGAGCTTTCTGCAATCCTGAAGATCTTAAATTCATACCCGTAAAACCTCAATTTTAGGATATACAGGGACCCATCTGGGGGAAGGGCAGACGTTTCTGAAGCAATTTCCAATTCAGGTTCATAGAACAAGAATGCTAGAACAACTAGCTCCCAATGATCCTCAGGTAGTTCTGCAACCCTTTTTTTAGTTGATAAAAAGGGAGGCTGTGTAAAATCTCATTCCCTATGCAAGAATCAAAGGGAAAGACAGAAAATTTCCGTCAACCCTATTCTCGACCTATGATTGCCTTTAGAAGGCAATCGACTGTGTTGCTGGGAGAGGTAAGTTTTGACATGTACTAAGCTGGAATCCTGTTTTGAACAAGAATTAATTCAGAAATCCATGAATATCAGTTTTTTTACAGATTCCCATATCTGCTGAAGGTCATTCCCCAACTTGGTATGTTATGATCAATTCGTAGGTTCATCATGGCCAAAATAACCCATTAATGTTGTCTTTACAAACCACTACGTGAATGCTATTTGCTAGGTTTAGTAGTTGATATGAAAGTAAGTCCATTGTACTATATATATGTTTTCTTGACATTTACACTAGGATCAGCCTGTTGCTTTGTCCTTGTCTTCAGTATCATCATCCTATTACTATAGCCCCATAGGCACTTACTATCCACTGCACTTCCCCTATGTATCTCCCACAAACACCGCTTTGCTTACAACACCATCACTCTCATCCACCTATATTGAATGTATGTATATAGTATAAATACGTACATATATATGTATATACATATACATATATATACTCATATATGTATATACAAGCATGCATGTACACATAGGTATATATATAGGTATGTATGTTATTTTTCATATCTTCTTGACATATGAGTATTTTCTCTTATCATTGGCATCTTTTGAAATCCATGTGATATATGTAATTCTTTTCTATTTTCCATACTAACCAGTTGTTTTGCAGGAAATATTCGGAAAATGTCATTACTTGGGATTTGTGTTTTCAATTTTTGTAATAAGTTAGATCCTAATGAGAATCTACATTTCCTGTTCTAGATTAGAATGAATGAGCATATAAATATCATTCGTTGCATCATTCTCCTTCATTTCAAAGTTTCACAAATGGAAGCATGAATGGCACGTGCACCATTCTAATAGGAGGTGACTAATCCTAAGTTGATGATTTGCATCAATGGCCATAGTCAAGATGTGAACAAGACTTAGGATTTTCATCTTCTATGGAATAGCACTGGATCCTCTTCAGATCATCATACTTTCAAATATTTTCTTCTTTTATTAGAGTTTGACTTAAAATTAACTTAAAATATATATCAATGGCCATAGTCAGGGTATATTGAGAGTTAATTTCATTTTAAACTTTATAAAAGCACCAAAATATGTTTGATTCTTCACCTGAATTAAATATGATTATTATATAATACATTCAATGACCATAGTCAAGGATGTATTATATTTTCAATCTTATTTTAATTCATTTAAAGAATGAGATATGCTTTTCAAAATCCAATTTTAAATTCTTTAAATTCATTCATCATTTAGGATAGAATTGCATCATATTTTCAAAATTCTTTTTCAAACATCCAAGTGATTTCCTTCAAATATCTTTTTCACTTCTGAAGTCAATTTCCAACTCTTGTAAATTCAAATATCATCTTCAAATTCTAACTTTAAATTCGAAGTCCAATTTAACTTTGAAATTCATTTGTATATCCCAAAATTCAAAAATCAAAATCAAAACTTTAAAGTTCAATTTAACTTTGAAGTTTCTGATTCATCTTCTGATTTCAGATTTAAAATCAAGTTAGTTTCTTATCTTCAAAATCAAAATCAAAGTTTGAGAATGATTTTGAATCTCAAAACTTGACCCTTTTTGAATTTTAAATTCAATCTGGGTTTTCAAAACCCAGATCCATCTTAAAAAGTCCCATTTGGATTTTCAAAATCCAAATCCAAAATTAAAACCTAATTCCAACTTGGATCCAGATTTCCAAGTATAAATCTCCACTTTTGGATCTCAGACTTCAGATCCAATCCCCATTTAGGATCCTAGATCCAGAATCAACCTCATCTTGGATCTTAGACTTCAGATCCAATTCCATTTTAGGATCCAGAATTCAATTTCATCTTGGATCTCAGACTTCAGATCCAATTCCATTTTGGGATCCAGAATTCAACTTCCACTTTGGATCTCAGACTTCAGATTCAAATCCATTTTAGGATCCAGAACCCGATTCCACTTTGGATCTCAGACTTCAGATCCAAATTCCATTTAGGATTCAGAATTCAATTCCATCTTGGATCTCAGATTTCAGATCCAAACTCTATCTTGGATCTCAGATTTCATATTCAAATTCCATCTTAGGATTCAGACTATGGATTCAAAATTCTATTCTGATTTCCGGATTTCAAATCCAATTCCATTTTCAAATCTCATCTAGACTTCTTAAATCCATTTCTATTTTTAAATACCATTTAGATTTCTCAAATCCATCTTGATTTCAAATTCTAAATCTAGAATTCAATATCACTTCAAATTTCATCTCCTTCTCTTAAATCCAGATTCAAAATTCAAATTCAAAGTTCATTTCTGACTTTGAAACTTTATCTTTCTCATCTTCAAAATTATTTTTCCAATTCTGATTATTCCAAAAAACTTAGAACTTCTCTGATCTATCTCAAGTTCTAAGTTAGATTCTACCATTCAGAAATCATTTCTTCACTCCATTATCAATTCATCTTAGAGAAACTTGGAAATTTTCAAAAACATTTTCTCAAAAGAACATACATCCTTGCATTGCACAAACATGATTCTTTGTGCATTTAGACTTAGGATAAATTCTTAGATAACATTTAGGCAAAGCAAAAGGGATAAATTCGATCCTTGGTTCGATTACACCTGGTAAAGGCGCCAGGAACGGTCGAACCTCGTACCGACGAGCGAATCCCGTCTCTCCATTTTTCCGCAATATTTCAAAATGAAGGCGAGTAATTTTCTAAATATTTTCAAATTAAGGTCAAGTGAGACCCCGCAAAAGAGTTCCTCTCTCTCCTCTTGTAAACACCCCAAATTTTGCTCATCCATTCTCAAATAACCCTCCTCGTGTAGTGCCAACTCTGCTAGGTCAGTGTAGGAGTCAAACCCCGAGTCAGTTTTAGAAAATCACCATTTTACACATTTTTATTAGGAAAATTACCATTTTACCCTTAGGTCATCCCGAACCCTAGTCAGTCGGAGTCAACCAAGCTCACTGGTCAGTTCAGAACATTTAGAATATCAATCATTCCAAGCTCATCTGAGCTCACAGTGAGAAGACCATTTTCATTTCTGACAATTCTTGCCAAAATGGGATCATTTCTTCAGAAATGAGCTTATTTCTCGCTCAAATCCAAGCCAATTGTCTCTGAGTCAGTCATTCATAGTCAGTTATACTCCCCAGAGTCTAACTTGAGCTCACCAGAAGTTCAAGCGCTCCAGTTTCAGTTCAAAACCATTTCCAAGTGTCCAGGAGCCCATTTTAGTCCATTTCAGCTCTTTCAACTGAAATTGAGTCGAGTTCAGCCAATTGAGCTAGTGTTCAAGCTTCGATTTTAGTTCACCTCAGTATTATTGACCTTTGTTTCAGCTCAAACCCAGTTCAGGTTCGTAATTCACTTCATTCCAATGACCATTCCATACCATTTCTCTAAAAATGGCAGCTTTTCTTGAAAATTCAGTTGGAAAGGTCAGTTGAGTCAGTGTCCGGTGAGTTCATTTGAGTTCTGAAACTCTAAAACCCAGCTCAATCCAGTTCATTTCAGTTGAATCCAGCTCAAACCCTAATTTTCAGTGTTACTCTAGCTTGGTAGAGTTCAAAACCATTTCTTCAATCATTTTGCAAATTTTATCAGTTTTTATACTTTTTAAACTGGTACAGCTGCCAATCGGGGTCTAACATCTAAAATTCTCCATTCAGGGTCTGCATTTCGCATGTCATTTCTCATCATTTCATATCATTTCTTAGCATTTCATAACATTTCATCGCATTTCATTTCATTTTCGAAGTCCAAAACTCCAGTTTTATAAATTTCAATCCAGATTGAGTTTTAAAAGTTTTAAGAAATCAATTTCAAACCTCGGGTTTCCAAAATTGACATTTTCACCCCGAGAGTCTAAATTTGGAAATATTTTCTCAAGAAAAATAATCTGGATTTCTTTCAAAATCAAATTTTCAAATTTTACACTGGATTTGCTTCATAATGAGCTATTGAACTTCAGAATCTGAGCTCGTTTCAAAAACTGCCAAAAATAGCTCATTTTTTTGGAAATATTTTCTTGAGAAAAACAATCTAGATTTCTTCCAAAATCAAATTTTTAAATTCTATACTGGATTTGCTTCGCAACGAGCTATTAAACTTCAAAATCCGAGCTCGTTTCAAAAAATGCCAAAAATAGCTCATTTCGTTTGAAAATATTTTCTCGACAAAAACAATCTGGATTTCTTTTAAAATAAAATTTTCAAATTCTACACTGGATTTGCTTCGCAATGAGCTATTGAACTTCAAAATTCGAGCTCATTTCAAAAACTACCAAAAATAGCTCGTTTTGTCTAAAAATAGATTTGGAAGCATTTTCTCGAGAAAAATAATCTGGATTTCTTTCAAAATTATATTTTTAAATTCTACATTGGATTTGCTTCGCAATGGGGTATTGAACTTTAAAATCCGAGCTCGTTTCAAAAACTGCCAAAAATAGTTTGTTTCGTTTGAATTTTTTTTGAAAAGACTATTTTACCCCTCAAATCGCCAAAATGAATTTCAAAATCAAAATTTGGACCCGCTCTGAGATGGCCCATTCATTTGCATTTTTATTTTATTAAAAAAAAAAAAAAAAGATGCTTCTTTTTATTTGTTTATTTTTGTTTTTATTGATTTTTATTGATTTTTATTTTTTATTTTTATTTTAGAGAGGTGGGACCCACAAGGTGGTCGCCCAAACCTCCAGCCCCTCTATTTCTCCATTTCCTTTCTCTCCTCCTCTCCTTTCCCTTTCCTCCTTCCTTTCTTTCCTTCTTTCTTTCTTTTCTTTCTTTCTTCTTCCTTTTTCTTTTCTTTCTTTCTTTATTTCCTCCTTTCTTTCCTCTCCTAGCCATTCACGTAGATGGGATTCATAGAATATCTTTAGAAACTTAGGTTTTGATTTTCATCAAAACCTAAGTAAGGATAAAAGCTAAAAGAAAAGGAGAACGGCTGGCCCATTTTCCCCTTAACGCCTCTCTCTCTCTCTCTCTCTCTCTCTCTCTCTCTCTCTCTCTCTCTCTCTCTCCCTTTTGGCTGCAGCTCTCCTTGGCTGCAACTCCCAGCCATTGAAGCCTCTTCCAAAGGCTCCCACAGCAGCCCTTGCAGCCGATCTCCATCACAGCCACCTCTTCCAAAGGCTCTTACAGCAGCCATTGCAGCCGATCACCATCACAGCCACCTCTTCCAAAGGCTCCCACAGCAGCCATTGCAGCCGATCTCCAGCACCACCTCTTCCAAGCCTTCACCCACTGCAACCACTAGCTTCAACAAGGCATCTCCAACCAAGCTTTCTTAGGAGCAGCACCCTTAGTCTTCAACCACCATCTAGTGGCTACAGCCACCTCCATGTAGCTGACACCCACTTGCAGCTACAGCAACCGCTCCTCCATCGGTGACCAAGGCTGTCTCCAGCGATTTCCCTTGGCAGTAGCCTCCCCACCGGTGCAACCAACTGCAGCAGGCGTCACCTGCAGCCTCCAACACCTCTAGTACAGCCACTGCATCCTTCAAGATCTCCAGCAAAAGGAAGCAGTTGCCTGCTTCAGCCCATCTCCTTCAACACCTTCAGCAACAAGCCCTCCTCTCCGATCAAGGTGACAGCCACAACAACAAATCTCCACCTGCTTCAACAGTCCAGCATCTCCACCAAGGTAGCTCTCCTCTCCGATCAAAGTGACAGCCACAGCAACAAGTCTCCTTCAAGGTAAAGTAAGAAAAAAAAAAAAAAGAGCAAAAAGAAAAACTCTGTCTCAAGGTGCAATGAAAATTTTTCATATGATGTTTACATAGATCTAACACGAATACAGTTTAAAACTGGATTCACGAGTTTCTTTATGAGGATTGAATGATGTGAAACGGTAGTCGCCCATGTCAACGCTATGCATGTAAGATGATCCATTCGGAAGATGAATCGGATCTCTTATGTCAAAAGCCAACAACAATCAATTTCATATCCCTTTTTTTTATTTTTTTATTTTTTATTATTTTATGTTATTTTAATCATCATTTTAGTGAAAATCATATGCCTTAGGCGTTTAGCTTAATTAGTTATTGTTTTTTCTTTTTTTTCTTTTATTAGTTTCATTAATACATGTCTATTGCTTTATCATTTTTTTTTAATTCATGTATAGAGTCTAGTTGTTATCTCATGTATGAATCTTCGTTGATAAATCCTAAAAATTTTGTATTAGACATTCTTGCGTGTTATTGATATCCTGCAAAAATTCTAGATTGGTTTGAGGTCAGAAATTTCATTTCAAAAGTCAAGAACCGAATCAAGTTTTGAACTCTCCAAAAATTTCAATCTCTGATTTAGCAGAAAATAACCTTCGGATTCATCCTTGTGGAGCATTCGGATTTTCCCCTAAAAATCACAGTGGATTCATAATGCAATCTACTAGTGATCTGGAAATTTTGAGGTTTTTACAATTAGTTTTGACCTCTGTAAAAAATCGGATTTCTCAGACCCCTGGGAAAATCTTGATTTTCTTTCGTTAGGGTATAGACAGAATCTAATGCACCAAGTCCACCAAATCTGTAATCCGTATGCAAAAACTTTCAACATGAAAGTTGTTCCTAACATGATTTCCTGTCATTTCCCAAAATTTGGGAATTTTTGGATCTGTTTCATTATTTCTCCCAGATTTTCTCTTTCTGTCTAACAGATTCCAATGTCCAGAAATTCCAGAGATTTAGGTCTCTGATAACAGTGTGATTTTTTCCAAACCGTAACCCGAATCCCAATAGTGTCAAAAGATAAAATTTTCCTACGTTTGTCAGGGACATTTTCCCACAATTTCAGCCATTTTCCCATCTGTCTGCTCCTTTTACCACATTTTCTACCGAAACCTGTCTGTTTCCTTCATTTACTAGAGTCGCCGGATTCCGATCCGATTTGCCGGAGTGGTACAGCTCCGACCATAGGTCAAAACCAGAAAGTGTAAAAGGAAAAAATCTTTTCCTTACTGTCCTCTGTCATCCCATAAAATTTAAGAGATTTTTATGGAAGTTTGATATCCTAAATCCCCTTTAGAATCAACATTTTAGGCAAAAATCACAAAATTTAGGGTTTTTATTTGAATTTCCATATTTAAAAATACAAAAAAATAGATTTTCGAGCTCCATTATGTTTCTAGGGTTATTTTAAGTGTCCATGCCAAATTTGGTTTAATTCCAAGTTCATTTGCTCCATGTGTTAGTTTATCTTTAAATTCAGAAGCGAAAATCATGCGAAAATCAAGTTAAATTTGATATTTTATGATATTTTCGCCATTTTAGGGTTTTTATCATGTACATGAGCATGTAGAATCATATTAGGGTTAATTTAATTGTCATTTGCATTTCATATTTTTCAATTTTGCAAAATTTATTTCAGAAAACCCTGGTTTTAAGGCCATAGTCTTGTTATCAGGGGTATTTTGGTCATTTTGACCTAAATTTCGAAATTTCAATTTATAATTCTCCAAAATTTCATGCATATCATCATATTTTATCATATTATGTTTGATTTATTTTATTTGATTTTCAAAATTCCAAAATCTACAAAAATTCTTTCAGAAAACCCTGATTTCAAGGTTATCAGGGGCATTTTGGTTATTTTGACCCCAATTTTGAATTTTCAAGTTTATTTTCGAAATTTATTCATTATTTATCATGTTTATGTCAAAGGGGGTATGATTCTGGGTTTATATCTGAATAATATCCGATAATTTTCCATATTTTCGGATAAATTCAGAAAAACCTACATTTTTGTGCTAATTTTATTTTCCAGTTTTGCAGGAATATTCAAGAAGAAGACTTAGCCATTTTATTTCTTTTATTTCAATTCAATGTAAAAATCAATGTAATATTTGGAATAAGAGTTACATTTTCTGCTTAGAATAGGGTTGCATTGCATATAGTTTAATTTATGCAAATTTCAATATTTGATGTATGATTCATGTGCATTTATTTCAAATCCACTATGGTTTACACGAATGGCACGTGCACAAGCTTTTATGGAGTTTATAAACTCGGTGGGATTCGTATTTATGGCCATAGTCAGAATACGAAGAAAACCAAGATTTATGATCTTTATATCAGCCACATTCAGCCTACACTCTTAGGCTAACTTAAAAAATGCACTGCATTTTTCAAAGTTTCAAAAGGATTTCCCAATTTCTCAATGAAATTCCCTTTTCAAATTCATACTCATTCATTCATATCATTCAAATTGCATTATTTTCAAACTCATTTTCCAATTTCAATTTCAGAAAATTCAATTTTCTCAAGAATTTCCAAGTCTTTGTCAGGATCTGATTTTCTCAAAATCCTAAGTTTTCAAATGACATTTCAAAGCATTTCCCAAGTTCAAATCAAGATTTTCCTATGTTTTCAAATTCTCAAATTTCAAAATCCCAAGTTTTCAGAAAATTCATTTTCTCATATTTTCCAGTTTTCTTGAGAATTCATTTTTCATTTCAAAAGTCAATTTCCAATGAATTTCTTAGATTTTCTCAGAATTCTCAAATCCATTTTCTCAGAAAAGCAATTCCAAATTTCAAAATCGTTTTTCTAAAGTTTAAATTTTCCTGAGAAATCACTTTCCAATGCAAATTTCTGATTTTCAAAAAAAAATTCAATGATTTTCCTAGAAATTCCATTTTCAAGCATTTTCCAGTCCTTTTCTAAATGCATTTCAATTTTCCAAAGCAAACATCATGTTTTTCAAAACTGGCGTTGTTTTCAAAATTGCATAGCACAAGCCTGATTCTCTGTGCATTCTAGGAAAAATAGAGCATAATTTAGATATTTGAGTCAAAGTTAAAGCACATAATTGATCCTTGGTTCAATTACCCCTGGTAAAGGCGCCAGGAACGGTTGAACCTCGTACCGACAGGCGGATCCCATTCCACGGAATTTTCCCGCAAATTTTTCAAAACGGAGGCGAGTTAATTTTCAAAACAATTTTCAAAACTTTTGTCGAGTTTGACTCACGAAATTCGTTTCTCTCTCGCAAGAGAGGGGAAAAATTTTGCGATGATAACAGGTTTGGCGACCGTGATGGGACCTGTCTTCGCCTGATCAATTATGTGCTTTGACTTAGCTCAATTATCAAAATCATGCTCTTTGAACTGTCAGCTTTTAATTTCTGATATCATGTGAACCTAGGAGCCTAGACTTGAACCCAGCTGACATGGATTGCATGTAGACTAGGCATGGTTTGATAGGACCATATTGAGGAGAATTATGCATGCTCACTTAGACTTAGGTCTGAAATACAACACTCCTCAATTTAGGACTTGTATGAAAACAATGTTTGCTTCTTCAAAAAATTTCAAAATTATATCTCTTTAGGACTTAGAGCCCTCTGTTTGCCTGCATGTGATCATATTTCAAAAACCACCCCACCTATGTCTACCCGGTCTTCACGTTGCTGGGCTCTCTTCCAGAACCATAGTTCGGGACAGAGCCTCACAACTGGGCCACTTATTTGGGCTAACGCCCCCCTGCCACGTACCAAGGGCCATAGTCCAACGTATATCGGCAGGCGCTCAAGGATGTTGGGAAAACACAAGCCTAGTCCCGGAGATGAATTTTTATGCCACGTACATCGAGCCTCGGTTCGAGTATATCGGCATAGCATGATTGGACACAGTTGATCTGAGCCTAGAGTCAGGATTAGGGTCCTAAAGCTCTTTCAAAATTGATGCATTTAGAGTCAGCTTCTTAGGGAATGCTGTATGTGCATAATTGTTTGTAATTGAATGTATGATAGTCACTTTTGCCTTATTTTTTCATTTTTTTTTTCAATTTTTCCAAAATACCAAACAATTTTCCAAAATACCTCATTTTTCATCTTTTATGAAATATCTCCTTTTTCTCAAAAACCCTGGACGATTTTTCTAAATTATCCACCTTTTCCTTCAAAACTCCAGGAAATTTTCCATTCTTTCGTTCCTCTGGACTTCGAATTTCCAGCTTTCATTTTATCCTGCCTGCAATTTTCAAATTTCTTATATTTTTCCAAAGTCTAATTCCAGTCTTCTTGTCTTTCAGTCCAATGGCATCCAGTCAGCTCGATTCTGTTTTTCCTGAGGGTCACATCTCCTATGAGGTGCGACAAAGTCTTCCTGAGCATCGATCTCTTAGCACCGGACCCTTCTTCCCCCGGTGGTATTATGTCTGGTTCAAAAATTTCTCTCGTATGTTTCCGGACCACTTGAGCGATTGTGGGTTGGAATTGGCATCTGCAGTGGGAAAGTTGACAGTCAACGGCAATCTGATTCATGCACTGGCTGAGTGGTGGAATCCGCGCACTTGCACGTTCTGGTTCCCATGGGGCGAGATGACCCTGTTGATGGACAAATTTTCAGAGATTATGGGACTGCCCGAGCCAGCCGGTCAGCCTGGAGATCCATTGAAGCAGCAATTTTTTTTTATCATTGTCAAGGGTCTGGACCCTAAAGATGTTGTAGCTCGAATGACAGGACGCAAGTCTTGGCCACTGATTGATGAAAATGGAAATGACTATGTGAAACTGATCGAGATCTACCGACAATATGGGGCATTTACAGAAGTCAGCTCATTATCCAGAAAAGTTCGAGAAAGAATTCAGCATGCGATGGTTTTGTGCACTGTGGGACTTGCTTTCTTTCCAGACGGACAAAATTAAGTGGATGTCAGAATAGTTCAGCTTTTGAGAAGATGGGGAAGTCGACAGACCAACCGTCTCTCGATAGCCATGGCCGCACTTGCTTTTCTATACAAAGGATTGACTTGTTTCACGCTTGGAGAGTCCATCTTAGTCGAGGGATGTACCTATGCTCTTCAGTCTTGGTTCCTTCAGCATGTACTGATCAAAGCTAGTTCATTCAGATATAACGGCAAGGAGCTCCTTCCAATTGCACGGTACTGATTCCTGATCGATTACTGCAAGAAGAAGTGATGTGAGACTATTTTGATCGAGAGTTATCACCTCCCAGATACACCTATGCATATGGTAAGATATTCAAGCTACTCGGCCCATTTTCTTGTACCTACTATCATCCAGAGCGGTGTGTTCGACAGTTTTCTTAGAGACAAAAGCACATAGAGATGCGGCTGCTATCAGGAGTCATGCCAGAGTTCAACCTTGCATCAACGCAGTGGTCTGGAACATACCATTCTGCCAGATATGACTGAGATTCTTTCGTCATTCTCACTCTTTTCTCCAGTCCTCATGTCTCTGCTGATCATAAAGAGTGGTGGCAAATTGTTTGTCCGCCCCCTCTTTCTCAAGTTTATTATTAATACAAGCATGTTTTCCCTTCAATGAATAAAAATCTTTCAAATTCTTCATTCTTGGTTTAACGACCTCGCCTAGGTGACAAGGCATATTTGCAGTTGTTCGTTCTTCTTGCAAAGAATGACAACATAATTGTCGTGACTCCAGCGGCGACCCAATCCCTAGTAATGGGATGTTCTTCCAATTGTCTACCAAATTCTCATTAAATATTTTTTTCTATATTCATTTCTATCTTGAATCTTCATCATCAAAATTTAATCATCCATTCTACAAAGAGCATCAGTATTCCCAAGTGGTTCAGATTAGATCAAGCAAGAAGACACCATTGTGTCAGTGCATCAGTGATTTTAGAAGCAGACAAGAAGAAATGGATTCTCCAAGATCTGCCAGAAGACAGAGTTTGAATGATAGGGATGACATTGATCTTGCTACATATCAGATGTTCAAAAAAATGATGATTAGGATGATGTCTGAGCAAGCTGAAGACAGTCTCAGAAAGGCTCCCATCAAGGAGAAGACATCAGTCTCCTTCTCTGAGAATATCACTGGCAAGAGCAACAAGTGATTCGGCACGTGCCTGCCCAATATTTTATTCTCGCTGATGTCCTCTATCATCGTGGATTCAGTTCTAAATATGCCAGATGCCTAGATGAAGATGAAGCCAAAGAAGTCATGCGGGAGGTACACGAAGGCATTTGCGGTGATCGCGTCGGCTACCAAACTCTTATCAAGCAAATCATCTGGGCGGGATATTATTGAAAGACTATGCTATAAGTTTGCTACCATTTTGTGAAGAAGTGTGCTCTATGCCAGATACATGCACCTTCTGTTCATGCGCCAGCAAACATATTTGCAATCTGTTATCTCTCCATGGCTATTTTCTATGTGAGGCCTTTGATGTTGTGGACCCCATCACTCCTGCTTCAAACAGCTACAAATATTTTCTTGTCGCAATAGAATATTTCACCAAATGGGTAGAAGCAGTTACTCTACATACAATAGAAGGTCGACATGTGGTCTCATTCATCCACAAGAACATCCTTTGCCGCTTTGGTATACTGCACAATATCGTGTCAGACAATGGCAGTCATTTCAAGAATGAGAGAATGAGGACATTTTGCTTAAAGTTCAGAATCCATCATCATTTCTCCGCTCTTTATTATCCTCAAGGGAATGGTCAAGCAGAGGCCACCAGTAAGATTCTTATTAGAATCTTGGAGCGAACTTTGGAAACATGTCGTGACTAGCATGAGAAGATCCATGATGCATTTTGAGCATACAAAACTACCATTCAAACTCCAACTAATGCTACTCCGTCAGAACTTGTCTACGGAACTGAAGTAGTACTGCCTCTACAAGTTCAGAAACCTACTCTAAAATTTGCATCACTTCTAGAATTACCTCTTGATCAGTATCAGCAACAACGGCTAGTACAGCTTGATTTGCTTGATGAAAGAAGACTCAAAGCAGCAGAGCACACTCAATCATATCATCAGAGGATAGCCAGACAATATGCAAAATTTGTCATTGAAAGAAAATCCTGAGTCAATGATCTAGTGTTCAGATTAACGACCTATCTCAAGCACCGTCTGGGTGGCAAATGGTCGTCGAATTGGGAAGGGCCCTATGTTGTCGAGGAAGCATTACCCCGCAATTCATATCTGCTCATCAATGCCGATGGTGTGGAATTATCATATCCCATCAATGCTCAACATTTGAAAAAATTCTATACTTAAATCCTCTATTCCATCCTTTGTAATTCCTCAATATACTTTCTTCAACAATGGTCAAATTATTCTTTCCCAGTTACACTGGGGCATTATTTTGAAAATTGTTTTCAAAACATCTTGTATGCAGGCAGGCACACAAATCTCTCATTTTGCATACATGTGCATTCATTTACATCCTTTTGCATACATTTGCATTCATTTACATTTACATGCATTCATTTGCATCCATTTACATTCATTTGCATCAAATTCATTTCCCCTTCAGGTTAAGGGATAAACCTGAACTTCCCCTTCAGGTTAAGGGATAAACCTGAGTTTCCCCTTCAGGTTAAGGGATAAACCTGAATTTCCCTTTCAGGTTAAGGGATAAGCCTGAACTTCCCCTTCAGGTTAAGGGATAAACCTGAATCATTTTCCATAATTCTTTAATTTCGACCTCCGGGTCATCCAATTTCCAATTTTCAAATTACCAAAATTCTCAATTTCGACCGCCAAGTCATCCAATTTCTATCCCCGTTCAGGATAAGGGGATAATCCTGAAACCGTTCATAGAAGCAATCCAAGTCTATATAATAGTCCTCGTTCTTCATTGAACGGATAGTGTTCCAAGTGAACTGATAGTCGTTCTTCATTGAACTGATAGTGTTCCAAATGAACCAATGTCGTTCGTAGGCTGAATACCTATCGAACCCATGTCGTTCCTAGTGAACCAATGTCGTTCTCAATTGAACCAATGTTGTTCGTAGGCTGAATACCTATCGAACCCATGTTGTTCCTAGTGAACCAATGTCGTTCTCAATTGAACCAATGTCGTTCTTAGTCTGAATCCCTATCGAACCCATGTCGTTCCTAGTGAACCAATGTCGTTCTCAATTGAACCAATGTCGTTCTCAATTGAACCAATGTCGTTCTTAGGCTGAATCCCTATAGAACCCATGTCATTCTCAGTAAACCAATTCACAATTTCGACCTTTTTAGCCAATCAATTTCCAATTTCCAATTTCCAATTTCCAATTTCTAATTTCCAATTTCCAATTATCAATTTCCAATTTCCAATTTCCAATTTCAAATATCAAATTTCAAAATTCCAATTTCCAAAATTTGACTCTTTTGGTCATCCAATACCAATTCCAATAAATTTCTCTTGCGAGAGACCCTTTTTATAGGGAGAGTTCGAGGGAGCTCGTTCTTTTCGCATGCTATCCAATTCATTCACTTAGCCCCTTTTCAGGGAGAGTTTGAAGGGACTCGTGTCTTTGTGAACCGTTTGCAAAACAAAATTCCAATTTCACACAAGGAACCCTTAGTTCAGGGAGAGCTTCGACGGAAGTTCGCTTTCCTTGTGACCATAATTTTGTACTAGGCCATTTCATCGTGAAGGACCCTCTTTTCAGGGAGAGTGTGATGGACTCGTTCCTTCATGACCGATTCACCGACCTCATCATTACCGGCCCCCTTTCCATAAGAGAAGCCTAATGTTAGGAAGTTTTGACGAAAGCTTAATTTCTCTTCGAAAGTTCGTTTTGCAAACACCTCCTCTTCAGGGAAGAGAGGAGTAATTTCTATTCCCAAGTTCTGAATCTTCTCCTTTGGGGAAAGGAGAAGAAAATTTCTGTCATGGATGCGTTGCGTTGTGCTTCAGATGCTCGCTCTCACCAAGGATTTCAAGAAAATTTTGCCGATTTGTCATTAAATATTTGCTGATTTCAAAATCTTTATTGCACAAAAACATTACCTCAGAATACCTTCAGTATTACTTCCGAAAGGACAAAGTTTTCGCGAAAAAGGATTTAAAATTCAGAATCTTTCTATTGGCCGACCAAAAGGATGCAGAATAAATCCTCGATATGGCCAGCAAAAGGAAATTCAATGTTGTTGCAAAGCCATAAGTGATCGGTATTGATCGCAGTCAATGACACATTTTTAAAGATCATTCTTGGAAAATAAAGCAGTCGAAATATCCTGGGTGATACAGAAAAATCCATTCAATCTCCATATCTCCTCAATCACCTAAAGCTGCAATTAAATATCTGCAAAAGGGATCTCTCAACTGTCGTCAAGATGAAGGCGAATTAGGCGAGTAGACCCCCGGGGCCAAAGAAGATTTGGATCATCTCCAAGATGAAGGAGTTTGTGACGGATCCTTCCAGGGAAAGTTCAGAGCACCGTCAAGATGAAGGCGACTGCGATGAGCCTCCCGACAAACCCTAAAGGATATTTAATTTCCGCTATCATCACGAGATTTCCAACCAATGAGCCAATAACCGTCGATATAATCCCTCAGAGAAAAAGAAGGATCGGAACATCTCCAAGATGAAGGAGTTTGTGACGTACCCTTCCAAAAAAAAAAGAAGAGAGAAAAGTCAGGACATCTCCAAAATGAAGGATGATGTAATAAAATCCCCAAAAGCCCAAGAGAGCTCTAATTCTGCCAATAAAGAAAAAAAGTGGGTAGAAAGATCATCATGAGAAAAGAATCCCAGGATATCAGACTGCCAAATTTGCCAAAGAATCTTCTTTAATTTTGTGAAATTCTATTATCAATATTCTTTCACCAATTGCTCTCACAATATCAAGAATACTCTCTTTTCCGCTCATGTCAAGGAAATTGATAGCTTCCTTGAAAGAAAGCCAATTGCAAGCAATTTGAATTCGAATCTTGATTCTACGGAGTTAAGCCCAGTCGGAGGTAATACTTCAGGTAGAAAAGAGGAAAGATTTTCATACCAATATACATCAATTTCAAGCATTTTGAATCAACAAACAATTTTTAACATTTTGGCAATATTTTCTTACTATCTTGACATGAAGTGAAGAGCTCGATGTCTATCTTGACACATCCTGATATCACCTTTTACCTCCTTGAGAGAGTAACCTTTATCATCTTTCGCGTTGTCGAAAGAATTCATCTTTTGCGTTGTCAAAAGAATCGCCTTACTCCTTTGGATCGCCTTGTCATCTTTCGCGTTGTTGAAAGAATCGCCTTGTTCCTTTGGATCGCCTTTTTCCATCTTTCGCATTGTCGAAAGAATTCATCTTTTGCGTTGTCAAAAGAATCGCCTTACTCCTTTGGATCGCCTTGTAGTCTTTCGCGTTGTTGAAAGAATCACCTTGTTCCTTTGGATCGCCTTTTTCCAGCTTTCGCGTTTCGAAAGAATTCATCTTTTGTGTTGTCAAAAGAATCGCCTTACTCCTTTGGATCGCCTTGTCGTCTTTCGCGTTGTTGAAAGAATCGCCTTGTTCCTTTGGATCGCCTTTTTCCATCTTTCGCGTTGTCGAAAGAATTCATCTTTTGCGTTGTCAAAAGAATCGCCTTACTCCTTTGGATCGCCTTATCGTCTTTCGCGTTGTTGAAAGAATCGCCTTGCTCTTTTGGATCGCCTTTTTCCATCTTTCGCATTGTCGAAAGAATTCATCTTTTGCGTTGTCAAAAGAATCGCCTTACTCCTTTGGATCGCCTTATCGTCTTTCGCGTTGTTGAAAGAATCGCCTTGTTCCATTGGATCGCCTTTTCCCATCTTTTGCGTTGTCGAAAGAATTCATCTTTTGCGTTGTCAAAAGAATCGCCTTACTCCTTTGGATCGCCTTATCGTCTTTCGCGTTGTTGAAAGAATCGCCTTGTTCCATTGGATCGCCTTTTCCCATCTTTCGCGTTGTCGAAAGAATTCATCTTTTGCGTTGTCAAAAGAATCGCCTTGTTCCTTTGGATCGCCTTGTTATCTTTCGCGTTGTCGAAAGAATTCATCTTTCGTGTTGTTGAAAGAGTCACCTTATTCCTCTTCAAGAAAATTGTCTTATTCACCATCCAACTTACCATTTTCATTTCCCGCCCAATCAGGATAAGGGTACAAACCTGAGCCTCCTTTGATGAGGTATTTCATTTTCTGCCCAATCAAGATAAGGGTATAAACCTGAGCCTCCTTTGATGAGGTATTTCATTTTCTGCCCAATCAGGATAAGGGTACAAACCTGAGCCTCCTTTGATGAGGTATTTCATTTTCCGCCCAATCAGGATAAGGGTACAAACCTGAGCCTCCTTTGATGAGGTATTTCATTTTTCGCCCAATCAGGATAAGGGTACAAACCTGAGCCTCCTTTGATGAGGTATTTCATTTTCCGCCCAATCAGGATAAGGGTACAAACCTGAGCTTCATTCTGATGAGGTATTTTATTTCCCGATCAGGTTAAGGGTTAAACCTGAGCCTCATTTTGATGAGGTATTTCATTTCCCGGTCAGGTTAAGGGTCAAACCTGAGCTTCGTTTCTACACGAGGTATTTCCTGTCCCATCCATGTTAAGGGCAAAACCTGAATCTCACTTCTTTTGATGTAAAATTTTTCTTCTTTATTCTCCATTTCATATCTACCATTTTCATCAAGGCTAAATCTCTTCATATCCAGTCAGATCCTTCTAACTGGGGCATTTTTATAGCCAAAATTTGGTGTGTTTTTCTTTGCCACTAAGCTCGTCCTCAAGACGGCTTAGTAGCAAAGAGGGGCATCTGTAAACACCCCAAATTTTGCTCATCCATTCTCAAATAACCCTCCTCGTGTAGTGCCAACTCTGCTAGGTCAGTGTAGGAGTCAAACCCCGAGTCAGTTTTAGAAAATCACCATTTTACCCATTTTTATTAGGAAAATTACCATTTTACCCTTAGGTCATCCCGAACCCTAGTCAGTCGGAGTCAACCAAGCTCATTGGTCAGTTCAGAACATTTAGAATATCAATCATTCCAAGCTCATCTGAGCTCACAGTGAGAAGACCATTTTCATTTCTGACAATTCTTGCCAAAATGGGATCATTTCTTCAGAAATGAGCTTATTTCTCGCTCAAATCCAAGCCAATTGTCTCTGAGTCAGTCATTCATAGTCAGTTATACTCCCCAGAGTCTAACTTGAGCTCACCAGAAGTTCAAGCGCTCCAGTTTCAGTTCAAAACCATTTCCAAGTGTCCAGGAGCCCATTTTAGTCCATTTCAGCTCTTTCAACTGAAATTGAGTCGAGTTCAGCCAATTGAGCTAGTGTTCAAGCTTCGATTTTAGTTCACCTCAGTATTATTGACCTTTGTTTCAGCTCAAACCCAGTTCAGGTTCGTAATTCACTTCATTCCAATGACCATTCCATACCATTTCTCTAAAAATGGCAGCTTTTCTTGAAAATTCAGTTGGAAAGGTCAGTTGAGTCAGTGTCCGGTGAGTTCATTTGAGTTCTGAAACTCTAAAACCCAGCTCAATCCAGTTCATTTCAGTTGAATCCAGCTCAAACCCTAATTTTCAGTGTTACTCTAGCTTGGTAGAGTTCAAAACCATTTCTTCAATCATTTTGCAAATTTTATCAGTTTTTATACTTTTTAAACTGGTACAGCTGCCAATCGGGGTCTAACATCTAAAATTCTCCATTCAGGGTCTGCATTTCGCATGTCATTTCTCATCATTTCATATCATTTCTTAGCATTTCATAACATTTCATCGCATTTCATTTCATTTTCGAAGTCCAAAACTCCAGTTTTATAAATTTCAATCCAGATTGAGTTTTAAAAGTTTTAAGAAATCAATTTCAAACCTCGGGTTTCCAAAATTGACATTTTCACCCCGAGAGTCTAAATTTGGAAATATTTTCTCAAGAAAAATAATCTGGATTTCTTTCAAAATCAAATTTTCAAATTTTACACTGGATTTGCTTCATAATGAGCTATTGAACTTCAGAATCTGAGCTCGTTTCAAAAACTGCCAAAAATAGCTCATTTTTTTGGAAATATTTTCTTGAGAAAAACAATCTAGATTTCTTCCAAAATCAAATTTTTAAATTCTATACTGGATTTGCTTCGCAACGAGCTATTAAACTTCAAAATCCGAGCTCGTTTCAAAAAATGCCAAAAATAGCTCATTTCGTTTGAAAATATTTTCTCGACAAAAACAATCTGGATTTCTTTTAAAATCAAATTTTCAAATTCTACACTGGATTTGCTTCGCAATGAGCTATTGAACTTCAAAATTCGAGCTCATTTCAAAAACTACCAAAAATAGCTCGTTTTGTCTAAAAATAGATTTGGAAGCATTTTCTCGAGAAAAATAATCTGGATTTCTTTCAAAATTATATTTTTAAATTCTACATTGGATTTGCTTCGCAATGGGGTATTGAACTTTAAAATCCGAGCTCGTTTCAAAAACTGCCAAAAATAGTTTGTTTCGTTTGAATTTTTTTTGAAAAGACTATTTTACCCCTCAAATCGCCAAAATGAATTTCAAAATCAAAATTTGGACCCGCTCTGAGATGGCCCATTCATTTGCGTTTTTATTTTATTAAAAAAAAAAAAAGATGCTTCTTTTTATTTGTTTATTTTTGTTTTTATTGATTTTTATTGTTTTTTATTTTTTATTTTTATTTTAGAGAGGTGGGACCCACAAGGTGGTCGCCCAAACCTCCAGCCCCTCTATTTCTCCATTTCCTTTCTCTCCTCCTCTCCTTTCCCTTTCCTCCTTCCTTTCTTTCCTTCTTTCTTTCTTTTCTTTCTTTCTTCTTCCTTTTTCTTTTCTTTCTTTTTTATTTCCTCCTTTCTTTCCTCTCCTAGCCATTCACGTACATGGGATTCATAGAATATCTTTAGAAACTTAGGTTTTGATTTTCATCAAAACCTAAGTAAGGATAAAAGCTAAAAGAAAAGGAGAACGGCTGGCCCATTTTCCCCTTAACGCCTCTCTCTCTCTCTCTCTCTCTCTCTCTCTCTCTCTCTCTCTCTCTCTCTCTCTCCCTTTTGGCTGCAGCTCTCCTTGGCTGCAACTCCCAGCCATTGAAGCCTCTTCCAAAGGCTCCCACAGCAGCCCTTGCAGCCGATCTCCATCACAGCCACCTCTTCCAAAGGCTCTTACAGCAGCCATTGCAGCCGATCACCATCACAGCCACCTCTTCCAAAGGCTCCCACAGCAGCCATTGCAGCCGATCTCCAGCACCACCTCTTCCAAGCCTTCACCCACTGCAACCACTAGCTTCAACAAGGCATCTCCAACCAAGCTTTCTTAGGAGCAGCACCCTTAGTCTTCAACCACCATCTAGTGGCTACAGCCACCTCCATGTAGCTGACACCCACTTGCAGCTACAGCAACCGCTCCTCCATCGGTGACCAAGGCTGTCTCCAGCGATTTCCCTTGGCAGTAGCCTCCCCACCGGTGCAACCAACTGCAGCAGGCGTCACCTGCAGCCTCCAACACCTCTAGTACAGCCACTGCATCCTTCAAGATCTCCAGCAAAAGGAAGCAGTTGCCTGCTTCAGCCCATCTCCTTCAACACCTTCAGCAACAAGCCCTCCTCTCCGATCAAGGTGACAGCCACAACAACAAATCTCCACCTGCTTCAACAGTCCAGCATCTCCACCAAGGTAGCTCTCCTCTCCGATCAAAGTGACAGCCACAACAACAAGTCTCCTTCAAGGTAAAGTAAGAAAAAAAAAAAAAAAAAGCAAAAAGAAAAACTCTGTCTCAAGGTGCAATGAAAATTTTTCATATGATGTTTACATAGATCTAACACGAATACAGTTTAAAACTGGATTCACGAGTTTCTTTATGAGGATTGAATGATGTGAAACGGTAGTCGCCCATGTCAACGTTATGCATGTAAGATGATCCATTCGGAAGATGAATCGGATCTCTTATGTCAAAAGCCAACAACAATCAATTTCATATCCCTTTTTTTTTATTTTTTTATTTATTATTATTTTATGTTATTTTAATCATCATTTTAGTGAAAATCATATGCCTTAGGCGTTTAGCTTAATTAGTTATTGTTTTTTCTTTTTTTTCTTTTATTAGTTTCATTAATACATGTCTATTGCTTTATCATTTTTTTTTAATTCATGTATAGAGTCTAGTTGTTATCTCATGTATGAATCTTCGTTGATAAATCCTAAAAATTTTGTATTAGACATTCTTGCGTGTTATTGATATCCTGCAAAAATTCTAGATTGGTTTGAGGTCAGAAATTTCATTTCAAAAGTCAAGAACCGAATCAAGTTTTGAACTCTCCAAAAATTTCAATCTCTGATTTAGCAGAAAATAACCTTCGGATTCATCCTTGTGGAGCATTCGGATTTTCCCCTAAAAATCACAGTGGATTTATAATGAAATCTACTAGTGATCTGGAAATTTTGAGGTTTTTACAATTAGTTTTGACCTCTGTAAAAAATCGGATTTCTCAGACCCCTGGGAAAATCTTGATTTTCTTTTGTTAGGGTATAGACAGAATCTAATGCACCAAGTCCACCAAATCTGTAATCCGTATGCAAAAACTTTCAACATGAAAGTTGTTCCTAACATGATTTCCTGTCATTTCCCAAAATTTGGGAATTTTTGGATCTGTTTCATTATTTCTCCCGGATTTTCTCTTTCTGTCTAACAGATTCCAATGTCCAGAAATTCCAGAGATTTAGGTCTCTGATAACAGTGTGATTTTTTCCAAACCGTAACCCGAATCCCAATAGTGTCAAAAGATAAAATTTTTCTACGTTTGTCAGGGACATTTTCCCACAATTTCAGCCATTTTCCCATCTGTCTGCTATTTTTACCACATTTTCTACCGAAACCTGTCTGTTTCCTTCATTTACTAGAGTCGCCGGATTCCGATCCGATTTGCCGGAGTAGTACAGCTCCGACCATAGGTCAAAACCAGAAAGTGTAAAAGGAAAAAATCTTTTCCTTACTGTCCTCTGTCATCCCATAAAATTTGGGAGATTTTTATGGAAGTTTGATATCCTAAATCCCCTTTAGAATCAACATTTTAGGCAAAAATCACAAAATTTAGGGTTTTTATTTGAATTTCCATATTTAAAAATACAAAAAAATAGATTTTCGAGCTCCATTATGTTTCTAGGGTTATTTTAAGTGTCCATGCCAAATTTGGTTTAATTCCAAGTTCATTTGCTCCATGTGTTAGTTTATCTTTAAATTCAGAAGCGAAAATCATGCGAAAATCAAGTTAAATTTGATATTTTCGCCATTTTAGGGTTTTTATCATGTACATGAGCATGTAGAATCATATTAGGGTTAATTTCAATGTCATTTGCATTTCATATTTTTCAATTTTGCAAAATTTATTTCAGAAAACCCTGGTTTTAAGGCCATAGTCTTGTTATCAGGGGTATTTTGGTCATTTTGACCTAAATTTCGAAATTTCAATTTATAATTCTCCAAAATTTCATGCATATCATCATATTTTATCATATTATGTTTGATTTATTTTATTTGATTTTCAAAATTCCAAAATCTACAAAAATTCTTTCAGAAAACCCTGATTTCAAGGTTATCAGGGGCATTTTGGTTATTTTGACCCCAATTTCGAATTTTCAAGTTTATTTTCGAAATTTATTCATTATTTATCATGTTTATGTCAAAGGGGGTATGATTCTGGGTTTATATCTGAATAATATCCGATAATTTTCCATATTTTCGGATAAATTCAGAAAAACCTACATTTTTGTGCTAATTTTATTTTCCAGTTTTGCAGGAATATTCAAGAAGAAGACTTAGCCATTTTATTTCTTTTATTTCAATTCAATGTAAAAATCAATGTAATATTTGGAATAAGAGTTACATTTTCTGCTTAGAATAGGGTTGCATTGCATATAGTTTAATTTATGCAAATTTCAATATTTGATGTATGATTCATGTGCATTTATTTCAAATCCACTATGGTTTACACGAATGGCACGTGCACAAGCTTTTATGGAGTTTATAAACTCGGTGGGATTCGTATTTATGGCCATAGTCAGAATACGAAGAAAACCAAGATTTATGATCTTTATATCAGCCACATTTAGCCTACACTCTTAGGCTAACTTCAAAAATGCACTGCATTTTTCAAAGTTTCAAAAGGATTTCCCAATTTCTCAATGAAATTCCCTTTTCAAATTCATACTCATTCATTCATATCATTCAAATTGCATTATTTTCAAACTCATTTTCCAATTTCAATTTCAGAAAATTCAATTTTCTCAAGAATTTCCAAGTCTTTGTCAGGATCTGATTTTCTCAAAATCCTAAGTTTTCAAATGACATTTCAAAGCATTTCCCAAGTTCAAATCAAGATTTTCCTATGTTTTCAAATTCTCAAATTTCAAAATCCCAAGTTTTCAGAAAATTCATTTTCTCATATTTTCCAGTTTTCTTGAGAATTCATTTTCCATTTCAAAAGTCAATTTCCAATGAATTTCTTAGATTTTCTCAGAATTCTCAAATCCATTTTCTCAGAAAAGCAATTCCAAATTTCAAAATCGTTTTTCTAAAGTTCAAATTTTCCTGAGAAATCACTTTCCAATGCAAATTTCTGATTTTCAAAAAAAAATTCAATGATTTTCCTAGAAATTCCATTTTCAAGCATTTTCCAGTCCTTTTCTAAATGCATTTCAATTTTCCAAAGCAAACATCATGTTTTTCAAAACTTGCGTTGTTTTCAAAATTGCATAGCACAAGCCTGATTCTCTGTGCATTCTAGGAAAAATAGAGCATAATTTAGATATTTGAGTCAAAGTTAAAGCACATAATTGATCCTTGGTTCAATTACCCCTGGTAAAGGCGCCAGGAACGGTTGAACCTCGTACCGACAGGCGGATCCCATTCCACGGAATTTTCCCGCAAATTTTTCAAAACGGAGGCGAGTTAATTTTCAAAACAATTTTCAAAACTTTTGTCGAGTTTGACTCACGAAATTCGTTTCTCTCTCGCAAGAGAGGGGAAAAATTTTGCGATGATAACACCTCTCTTCTTTCTTTTTCTCTTCTCTCTTCTTTTCTATCTTTTATTTTCTCCCCTCAAAAGGAGAAATAGAGGTTAGAAAAGAAAAGAGAAGGAAGAGAGAGAAACCACAAGAGAGGAAAAATTTTGCGATGATCACAGGTAGGGCAAGCAGACTTACTCTGGTGAGGATTTTTACAATGGCCTGGATGGGGATGACAATCTGGAAAATCTCTCTCGCAAGTTCCTCAAGTTTGACAGAACAAGTAATCCCAAGGCTCATTTGGCCACGTTCTATGCAGAGTGTTGTCGTTTTAGAAAAGACAACAGGGCTCTGTTCATCTGTTTTCCCCGCAGTCTAGAGGGTGTAGCAGCCAGGTGGTATGCAAACCACATTAATCCTATCGAACTACGAGAGTTTGATAAAGTCGTAAACTTGTTCATTGAGCGCTTCATGTTCAATGTTGAAGCCTCACCGACTCTTAACCATCTGTACAATCTGAAGCAGAACGAGAATGAGAGAGCTAGCGAATTCATCCACAGGTGGAGAAGCACCTGTAACAGAATGAAGGTTCCTGTCCCAGAAGAATACGCCTTGTAGATTATCTTGAACAACTTTGCTCAGCCCCTGAGGAACCTCATTTCTACGCCTCCTGTAAAGTCATTCATCAAATTGATTGAGAGAGCCGAGTGGCTCGAGACAGGACTAGATAACGGTCTATATGAGGGTTACCCTTTTGTCAGAGGGAATCCTGAGCAGAAGAAGAAAGCACACGTTGCTTACTCCACGGATTTCTCAGATCACAGCAGTAGTTCGGGCAGCAAGAAAAGCAAGAAAAATCGCAACAAGAATGTCGGACACTCCAGGGCCGAAAGAACAAACTCTGTAGCCCAGAAAGGAAAGTTTGTTAAGCCACAGCCCGTCCAATCAGCACCACAACCTGAAGCGAAGCAGCCGGAAAAGACGAAACATGAAGGTTGGAGTTATGATTGGGAGTTTACCGCTCTAGAGCAGTCCCGCGAAGACATCTTGGAATATATGATGTCAAAAGGAATGATCAAACTCCTCAAGGTGGCAGATCCTCCCGTTGCTATGGGAAAATGGACTGATAAGTTTTGCAAGTTCCACCGAACTGTCGGACATGACACCGAGCACTGTTTTGTTCTTAAAAACATCATTGAGGACTGTATTGACAAAAATTTGTTGATCGAAGATGAGGACGAGCAACAAATGGAAATCTTGTCCAAACCATTCCCTAAGCATTTAACTTCAGTCGTTACAGAACAAACATTTTCTCTGCAAAGCAGCATTCAACCATGTTCCAGTCAGGACATTCAGGATCAACATCAGGTCCTCGTCCTCCGTCAAGCGCAGTCTTTCGCCAAGAGGGTGGATATTACTGCATTTTCCAGTAACAAGAAACCAAGCAAGGAGCCAGCAAAGGTGACAACAGAAAGCACCATGCAAGTTCCCAGGATTCCGAAGCGCTTCGTCAAGGTAGCTTCAAAGAAGGATGAAACTTCAGGGTCAGTTCAGAAGCCAATTACTGTTCTATCCAACATCTCTATCCTGGATCTGACCCATGCTTCCCCAGAGCACCAACAAGTGCTAGAAGATCTACTAAGAAAGATCAAAATCAAGCTTAGCACGACTCCGCAAGACATGGCACAGATCGTCAACCAAGCAATGACGAATGCACCAATTACATTTTCTGATGAGGATTTGCCGAAGCCTCATTCTTTCCATAACAACGCCTTATACATAGTGGTGCGGACCAGGGGCATGACAGTCCCTCATGTGCTTGTCGACGGAGGCAGCAGCCTCAATATCTGTCCGGAGATGACAGCCAAGGCTTTGGGTCTGAAAGAAGAAGAATATACCCCAGATCCCATAACGATCTACGATTTCGACAACCAAAGGGAAGATATTTCTCGAAATTTTTATCAATTATTCAGTGCATACTGTACTTTTTCATGTGGTCAATGTGCTGAAATTCCACTAGAGGGGGGGTGAATAGGGAATTACTAAACAGATCAATAAATTAAAAATATGATGCAATAAAGGCACAACACATAAACACAGAATATATACTGGTTCGCTCAAAACCCTGACCTACATCCAGTCCCCAAGCAAACCACTTGAGCTTTCCACTATAACATCCGAGTCACCAGATAAATAGTACAACACCCTCTTCCTCAGAGGTCTTCTTCTCTCAACAGAGAAGGGGCACACCCTCTTCCACAGAGGTCTTCTTCTCTCAACAGAGAATGACAACACCCTCTTTCACAGAGGTCTTCTTCTCTCAACAGAGAAGGGCAACACCCTCTTTCTCAGAGGTCTACTTCTTTCAACAAAGAAGGAAAATAGTGAATAACAGAAAGTTACAATACTTCCTATAGAACCTTCAGAATGATATGAATGCACGAATGAAGGATTCTCAGAATGTTCTATTCTTTTCACTCAGAAGATACTCTTTGTCAAAGAGCTATTCTTGACTTTTTCTCTTTCTTTTCTCTTTCTTTTTCTAGGCTCTCTTTCAAATATCGAATAGGAATTTTTCTCGTTGTAAGCTCACATATCCATTTCTTGTTGAAATAGTTTAATTGAGTGTGTTTATATAGCTTTAAAAAAGTAGTCGTTACTTATTTGAAATCGTAGTCTTTTTGAGATGTGAAATGTCATGTCATTTCAAAAACCAAATTTATGGGTTTTCGAAAAAGTCTTCTTTCCATAAAAGTAAAATATAGGGTACAATAGTCGTTGTAATATTTTAGGTAATATATATTTTATGTAAAAAGTCTATTTCTTACAATAGTACATTGAACATTGGATTGTAGGCTGTCATGTAGTTTTGTCTTTATCCTAATTAATGATTTGTGGTACATAAGTACTTCTTTACTTTAAATGAGTGTAAGTACAATAAATGCTTTGAGATATTTATTTGTACATAGTCATATCAAGAGTTTTCTTTATGATGTGTTTTTCAATGTCAACAGAGAGAATGAAGACTTTAAACAAGTCGACATTCTTAAGATGAATATTAACAAGGATTTCTTACAGGAGGTATTTAATGCTATACAAAGAGAATGATGACTTCAAGTAAGTCGACATTCTATGGGTTTGTAAAAAGGTAACTAAAGTCTTTTCACCAAGTATTATATTTGTTTTTCTTTGTGTAGCCGATTTCCATGTTTTGTCTTTTTCCTACACATTTGAAATCATTTCTTTAAAAAGGTGACTAAAGTCTTTTCAATAAGTATTATATTTGTTTTTCTTTGTGTAACCGATTTTCATGTTTTGTCTTTTTCCTACTTTTAAATTCATTACTTTTCAAGTTGTCTTGTGTATGATAGAAGGTACAATTATTACTTTTTGAAATCATGAATTATATCATGTCAAAATACCTTTTCCATAAAGGTTTGTAAGAAGATACAATTATTGGTTTTCAAAAAAGGATCTTTTTGAAACTATCGTATACTTTTATGAAATAGCTTTTCTGAATGAGTATGTAATATGCAATATGCATGCTACTGAAGGTTCTGTTACATATGACTCTAAAGAAGAAAAAAGTCTTCAACTTGAGGTAGCCGATCTCTTTAGATGGACTTTAGGAATGCATGGCTCATCAAGCTTTTTCTTCAAGGAGTATGATTGCACCATAGTTGTACTTGAACAGAGGTCTCCATCCTTTTGAGTGAGATATCCTTGCATCAAATACTCGTTAGATATATGGCAAAACATATCCAGTCATAATATAACATTTTTCAAGCAGACATATTATCATATTATATAAAATCAAATACGACAATGTATCATATTATGTGACATCAAAATAGAGTTTCTCAACATTCTCCCCCTTTTTGATGATGACAAAATATGCTCCCCCTGCCAAAAAGACATAATGCATGGAAATAATAATATCATAAAAATATTGAAAAATGTCAAAGAGAGTATTTTTCTCCAATAATGGAGACAGGTTTTTCTCCCCCTTTGTCATGGACAAAAAGGAAGGGATCAGAGTAATCAGAGTTATTACAGACCAAAATAGTTAAAGTTATTACATTCCAAAATAATAAGTTTACGCCGAAGGTGGAGAGGATTGATGTGTACGGGCGTCTTGATCCTGCTGGAGAGTTTGAAGGGTCTGCTGCATCGAGGCTTGATTCCGAAGGAGAAGATCCTGAGTGTGCTGGACATCCAGGATTGCAGAAAGGTAATCATATTCGGATGAGGGATCCGTGTCATCAGAGCTGGTATTATCAGTGTGCAGGGACCTTCGATTGAAAGAAGTAGCATTGAGGATCTGCGAAGGATAGAGGATAACTTCATTTTGAAGGGGTACCTTGAAGTATTTTAAAATGGGAGTTATAAAATACCCAAAAAGAAGAGGTTGAAATTTTTGATAGCGAATAAAGTGGGCGAAGATGATGTTGGACCAGTTTATCGAAGTAGAGCAGAAGATTGCGTAGAGGAGGAGAGAGATTTTTCTGGGTACTAATCCCTTGCGAGGAGGCTTGGGATAGAGATTGTGAAGAAGAATATGAGCAAGCAATTGAGCATGGGGTTGGAGATTTCTCATGTGCCAGGGAAGGTGTGTGAAGTGAGTACAGAGAAGAATTTTTCGAAGTATCGAGTGGTCGAGTGGTACTATGTTTGTTAGATCGGTGCCGGTGGAAGGAAGGTTGAGAATATTTCCTAGTGAGGAAGCATCAAAGAACATCATGCGTCCTCGGACCTTGGTGGTGATGGTAGTGCGGTTATGATTGGTGGAAAGATTTGTGTAGAAGAGACGAACAAGTTCGGGATAGTAGGAAGCTTGGGATGAAGTGTCTAGTAAGTGTTTAAGTTCGGGGAGAGATTGTTCAAGGTCAAAAGAGGCGAAGTCTTCGTAGTGAACCAATTCACCTTCATGAATTGGACGTGAGGAAAGAGAGTTGTAAAAGTGAAATAGATCAGGAAACCTGAGATCAGCGGCAGTGATCAAATTGGTTGAGGAGGAGGCCATTGCAAGAGCTTAGGAAAAACGAGCAAGAGAGAAGAGCTTGGAAAGAGTAGTAGTTTGTAAGAGAATAGAGATATTCTTGGGGAATTGGTGAGAGATGAATCAATCTATTAAATAGAAAGAGAAAAGTAATAGTGATAAGAAATGAATGATATTGGAAGAGAAGGATTTTTAGATTTTAGCTGAAAAAGGAAATGCGTGAGTTGAAAATAAAGAGGCTTGTGAATGACAAATCAAATCAGTTTTTGGATGATAGTGTATTGTATGTTAAGAAGGACATAGTTTTTAAACAATTTTTCTATGTAGAGAAAGGTTTACTATGGGAGAGTGAAAAAAATCATAAAGACAGGTGAGTTGATATACGAATTTGAAAGAAAGATAGAGAGAGATTATAAAGGACAACAATTACTTGATGTATGACATAAAGTCATGATTGATGTTTGGCTAAGAGGACATGGTTTTAATGGAGGGAGTTCATGGTTTTTTAAAACGATAAATTTAAATGTATAATGGTCACGGATGGAGATTCACTTTGTATTGGATGAAGAGTGACAAGAAAAGTGTGGTACTTAATAGTACAAGTTTTTGAAAATAATAATTATTCATAAAGAGGTGTGAAGGATGACATGATAGAAATAGAGTGTACGTAATATATGATATAGTAAAAATATACGTGAAATACAACAACTTATCTTTTGAAGAAGGTAAAGAAAACTGAAAAGGATAATCATTCGATTTTGACTAAAGCAAGATTTCTCATAAAATACTATTCTTTGTTTAAGTTACGTATAGGCATGTTGAATATATTATCAAGTTGAAGATAAACTATCTTATCGTAAGAGAGGTTTTCACAAAAGGACAAAAGTAATAAAAGGTGTTATGAGATGAGTGATGTGAACAATGTCATGATAGCTTTTTCTTAATATAAATAGTTCTTATGGATATGAGTGAAAGGAAATAGGACAAGGAGTCATTATTGATGTGTACTTGAAAGATGACAAGTTGAAAGACATAAAGAATGTGTCATGATGAATGTGTTTTTATAAGTGTTTAGAGTATACGTGAATATAGAAACATAGTTTGACTCTAAATAGTAAAAATATATATAAGAAATCGATAAGAATGAAACAGAATAAAATAAAATTTTAATAGAACTCATAAGATGTTTTAGTCTTCGTAGGTGAGATTAATTATAAGTCACTTAGTTTGCATATTCCTAAATCTCTTCTAATTCGTGTAAAGTCTTCATGTTTTAATGGTTTAGTGAAGATGTCTGCTAACTGTTGATTAGTGGGTATGAATTCGAGTTTAATTATGTTGTTTAAGACTTGTTCTCTTAAGAAGTGATGTCTTATTTGAATATGCTTAGTTCGTGAGTGTAAAATAGGATTTTTAGATAGGTTTATAGCACTAGTATTATCACAGAAAATAGTTGTATTTTCAAAATTTAAACCAAAATCTTTCAAAGTTTGTTTCATCCAGATAACTTGTGTACAAGCTAGGCTAGCAGCAATGTATTCAGTTTCAGTAGTTGATAAGGATACACAATTTTGTTTCTTACTGAACCATGAAACTAGTGAGTGCCCTAGCGTATGACATGTTTCACTTGTGCTTTTTCTGTCAGATTTACTTCCAGCAAAGTCAGCATCGCTGTATGAGATTAGATCAAATGTAGAGGATTTTGAATAAAATAATCCAAAATCAACTGTGTCTTTTAAATATCTCATTATTCTTTTTACAACTTTAAAATGTGATTCTTTTGGATTTGACTGAAATCTAGCACACAAGCAAACACTGAACATAATATCTGGACGACTAGCAGTTAAATACAAAAGTGATCCTATCATACCTCGGTATATCTTTGTATCAACAGACTTACCATCTTCATCTTTGTCCAAAACAGTGGTTGTGCTCATAGGAGTGGTTTTTGAAGCTGTTGAGTTCATGTTGAACCTCTTTAGAAGTTCATGAGCATACTTGGATTGATTGATGAAAACTCCATCCTTGGTTTGCTTAATATGCAGTCCAAGAAAGTAGTTGAGTTCTCCCATCATACTCATTTCGAATTCCTTCTGCATGGACTTAGAAAATTCTTCACAGAGAGTGCTGTTAGTAGATCCAAAGATGATATCGTCCACATAAACTTGAACAATTAAGGTATGATTATTCACAACTTTTACAAATAGAGTAGAGTCTGCTTTGCCTACCGAAAAACCGGTTTTTAATAAAAAGGTTTTGAGTCTATCATACCAAGCACGAGGTGCTTGTTTTAATCCATATAAGGCACGTTTTAGTTTGAAAACATGATCTGGATATTGTTCATTTTCAAAGCCTGGAGGTTGTTTTACATAAACTTCTTCATTTATAAAACCATTTAGAAAGGCACTTTTAACATCCATTTGATAAAGTTTAAAATCCATATAGCTTGCATATGCTAAAAACATCCTAATAGATTCAAGTCTAGCAACAGGAGCAAATGTTTCATCAAAATCAATACCTTTCTCCTGGTTGTATCCTTGAGCTACTAGTCTTGCCTTGTTTCTTATAACATTACCTGTTTCATCTAGCTTGTTTCTGAAGATCCATCTTGTCCCAATGATCTGATGATCCTTTGGTCTTGGTACAAGATCCCAAACTTCATTTCTTTGGAATTGATTCAGTTCTTCAGTCATGGCTAGCATTCAGAACTCATCGATGATGGCTTCATCAATCTTCTTTGGTTCAAGTTGAGAAATGAATGCCATATTTGCAATCCGTTCTAGCTGAGCTCTAGTCTGAATCCCCTTTGTCAGGTCTCCCAAAATCTGCTTTTGAGGATGATCTTTGATTTCGACAAATGTTCTTTGATGATCATCTTCATTAGATTTGGCTGTGTTATCTAGGAACAAATCTGTACTTTCAACATCATCATCGTTAATCTGTTTAAGAACAGATTGATCAATAGATTCACAAAAACTGACATGCATAGATTCTTCAATAGTATATGAACTCTTATTAAAAACTCTATAAGCTTTACTATGACTTGAATATCCTAAGAATATGCCTTCAATAGATTTAGCATCAAATTTATCCAGGCTATCTTTTGTGTTAAGGATAAAGCATTTACATCCAAAGACTTTAAAATAGTCTATTCTTGGAGTCCTGTCATAGAATAATTCATAGGGAGTTTTATTTAATAAGGGTCTAATAAGAACTCTATTTGAAATATAGCATGCAATATTAACAGCTTCTGCCCAGAAAGATTTAGCAAGATTATTATGTTGGAGCATAGTTCTAGCAGATTCCTGAAGGGTTCTATTTTTTCTTTCTACTACCCCATTTTGAGGTGCATCTCTAGGAAAGGCAAAGTTATGAGAAATACCATGCAAGTTACAAAATTTTTCAAAAAGTTCATTTTCAAATTCTCCTCCATGGTCACTACGGATTTTTATAATGGAACAAGATTTTTCATTTTGTAATTTTTTGCACAAAATTTTAAATTGACAAAACGTGTCACTTTTGTTTTTCAAAAATATTACCCAAGTAAATCTTGAGTAGTCATCCACAATGACAAAAACGTATTTATTGTGATTAAGACTACCTACTCTAGAAGGACCAAAAAGATCCAGGTGGAGAAGCTCTAAAGGTCTTTTGCTTGAAATGATATTTTTTGATTTGAAAGATGATTTTGATAGTTTTCCTAGTTGACATGCATCACAAAAATAATCCTTTTTAAAAGATATTTTGGGTAACCCACGTACTAACTTATCTTTAGCTAATTTAGACATGTATTTGGAGTTGACATGACCCATTCTCACGTGCCATAAATATTGAGTGTCATTATTAGCTATAAGGCAATGTTCAGTGATGTTTTCTAGGTATAGTTCATATATATTATTTCTTCTTATACCTTTTAAGATGATGTTCTCGTTGGTGTCTGCTATAAGACAAGCATCATGATTAAAGCTAACATTATAACCTGTGTCACACATTTGACTAATACTTAGAAGGTTATGTTTTAAGCCTTTAACCAGGAGAACGTCTTTGATAAGAGGTTTATCAATATTACCAATATTACCAATACCAATTATCAAGCCTTTGTTGTTATTTCCAAAGGTGACCGTTCCTCCTTCTTTATGATGAAGAACAACAAAAAGGTCTGGATGTCCTGTCATGTGCTTTGAACATCCACTGTCTAGTATCCATCTGTTCTTCTTCTTTGGAGCCTGCAACACATTAAGTAAAACTTCTTTTTGGTACCCAGTCGGGTCCCTTTTTGTTAGATTTTGGAACCCAAATCCATTTTGATTTAGGTTTGTCTACATCTTTAAAGGAGTTTAAGGAATTAAAATTATAGTACTCCTTTTTAGGTTCAGAAGAACTTTTCACAAAAGTAGTCTTTTGATTCATACAAGAAGGCTTGTTGAAATGAGAGTAGCCAATACCATTCTTGTAGAAAGAGACTTTTTGAGAGGATAGGAGTTTATCCAAGTTCTCTTTTCCTTTAGTAAACTTGAAAACCGTTTTCATAAGGTTCTCAGTTTTACTTTTTAATTCTGAAATTTCTACTTGCAGATTTTTAGTCTTGGAGCTAGTAGAAGAGATTTCAGAAGTAATAAGAAGATTTTTCTTTTGTAACTCAGAATTTTCAATACTGAGTTTTTCATTTTTCAGAATGAGCTCTAGATTCTCAGATTTCAAATGTCTATTTTTGAGAATCGTTTTCCTTGATTCTTCAAAAAGTTCCTGAAAAGCATTTTGAAGTTCTTCAAAGGAGAAATCAAGGGATTCACTTACAAAGCTTTCTGCCATGAAGCACATGTTGGCGGTTTCTGCTTCATCATCATTTGACTCTTCACTTGTGCATGGTTCTGAATCATCCCATTGAGCATGCAGAGCCTTTTTCTTGAAGAACCTTTTCTTTGGTTCCTCAGTCTTGGATTTTCTTTTGAGAAGAGGACAGTCACGTCTCAAGTGACCTGGCTTATTACACTGGTAGCACATAGAATCTTCCTTTGGGTCTTTTCTTTCTTTGTGCTTATTTGGAAGCCGGTTCCTTCTCATAAAGCGCTGGAATTTTCTGGTGAGTAGCGTAATCTCAGTTTCTTTTTCTGAGTCCTCATCCTCAGATAGGGCTGGGAAGGCTAGAGTTTTCTTTAAAGGTTGTTCCTCTTCCCTTCTTTCCTTCATGTGGACTTCATAGGCCATAAGATTGCCTATTAAATCGTCCAGGGTAAGCTTGGACAAATCTTGAGCTTCTTCAATAGCAGTAGTCTTTTTCTCCCAATCAGTTGTGAGAGATCTCAAAATTTTATTCACCTTTTCTGTCTGAGAGTGGGTTACACCCAGAGATTTCAGATCGTTGGTGATGTTAGTGAATCTGGTGAACATCTCTGTGATGGGTTCATCTTGTTCATTTTGAACAACTCATATTTTCTGACAAGAGATGAGATTTTGGCTTCTTTCACTTTGTTGGTTCCTTCATGAATAACCTCCAAAGAATGCCAAATATCATATGCAGATTCACATATAGATATTCTATTGAATTCATTCTGATCAATGGCACAATATAAGGCATTCATAGCCTTTGCATTTAGATTTGCCATTTTCTTTTCTTCATCAGACTATAAGCTATAGTCTGTGGATGGAGATGTGTATGGATGCTCAACAATTTTCCATACAGCAAAATCTATGGACTTGAGAAATATAGCCATTCTGCACTTCCAGTATCCATAGTTGGAGCCATTGAAGAAAGGAGGACGAGATGCATGTTGACCTTCAATATCACGAGCATAGGAGGTAGATGCCATTTGTGCTGGAAGACTTGTTATGTCGAAACCAGCAAACCTGCTCTGATACCAAATGAAATTCCACTAGAGGGGGGGTGAATAGGGAATTACTAAACAGATCGATAAATTAAAAATATGATGCAATAAAGGCACAACACATAAACACAGAATATATACTGGTTCGGTCAAAACCGTGACCTACATCCAGTCCCCAAGCAAACCACTTGAGCTTTCCACTATAACATCCGAGTCACCGGATAAATAGTACAACACCCTCTTCCTCAGAGGTCTTCTCTCAACAGAGAAGGGGCACACCCTCTTCCACAGAGGTCTTCTTCTCTCAACAGAGAATGACAACACCCTCTTTCACAGAGGTCTTCTTCTCTCAACAAAGAAGGGCAACACCCTCTTTCTCAGAGGTCTACTTCTTTCAACAAAGAAGGAAAACAGTGAATAACAGAAAGTTACAATACTTCCTATAGAACCTTCAGAATGATATGAATGCACGAATGAAGGATTCTCAGAATGTTCTGTTCTTTTCACTCAGAAGATACTCTTTGTCAAAGAGCTATTCTTGACTTTTTCTTTTTCTTTTCTCTTTCTTTTTCTAGGCACTCTTTCAAATATCGAATAGGAATTTTTCTCGTTGTAAGCTCACATATCCATTTCTTGTTGAAATAGTTTAATTGAGTGTGTTTATATAGCTTTAAAAAAGTAGTCGTTACTTATTTGAAATCGTAGTCTTTTTGAGATGTGAAATGTCATGTCATTTCAAAAACCAAATTTATGGGTTTTCGAAAAAGTCTTCTTTCCATAAAAGTAAAATATAGGGTACAATAGTCGTTGTAATATTTTAGGTAATATATATTTTATGTAAAAAGTCTATTTCTTACAATAGTACATTGAACATTGGATTGTAGGCTGTCATGTAGTTTTGTCTTTATCCTAATTAATGATTTGTGGTACATAAGTACTTCTTTACTTTAAATGAGTGTAAGTACAATAAATGCTTTGAGATATTTATTTGTACATAGTCATATCAAGAGTTTTCTTTATGATGTGTTTTTCAATGTCTATAGAGAGAATGAAGACTTTAAACAAGTCGACATTCTTGAGATGGATATTAACAAAGATTTCTTACAGGAGGTATTTAATGCTATACAAAGAGAATGATGACTTCAAGTAAGTCAACATTCTATGGGTTTGTAAAAAGGTAACTAAATTCTTTTCACCAAGTATTATATTTGTTTTTCTTTGTGTAGCCGATTTCCATGTTTTGTCTTTTTCCTACACATTTGAAATCATTCTTTAAAAAGGTGACTAAAGTCTTTTCAACAAGTATTATATTTGTTTTTCTTTGTGTAGCCGATTTCCATGTTTTGTCTTTTTCCTACTTTTAAAATCATTACTTTTCAAGTTGTCTTGTGTATGATAGAAGGTACAATTATTACTTTTTGAAATCATGAATTATATCATGTCAAAATACCTTTTCCATAAAGGTTTGTAAGAAGGTACAATTATTGGTTTTCAAAAAAGGATCTTTTTGAAACTATCGTATACTTTTATGAAATAGCTTTTCTGAATGAGTATGTAATATGCAATATGCATGCTTCTGAAGGTTCTGTTACATATGACTCTAAAGAAGAAAAAAGTCTTCAACTTGAGGTAGCCGATCTCTTTAGATGAACTTTAGGAATGCATGGCTCATCAAGCTTTTTCTTCAAGGAGTATGATTGCACCATAGTTGTACTTGAACAGGAGGTCTCCATCCTTTTGAGTGAGATATCCTTGCATCAAATACTCGTTAGATATATGGCAAAACATATCCAGTCATAATATAACATTTTTCAAGAAGACATATTATCATATTATATAAAATCAAATACGACAGTGTATCATATTATGTGACATCAAAATAGAGTTTCTCAACATGTGCCACCTACATACAACCTTCTTCTCGGGCGCACTTGGATCCACAACGCCAATGCGGTTCCTTCGACCCTTCACCAGTGTATCAAATGGTCAAAGGGAGGTATGATTACCACGGTCCTAGGAGAGGATCCGAAAGAGCGACTCCCACAACCAATGATTCCCCGTCCTACTTCCACTGCCGACATCCCGAGCATCTAGGAAGTCGATGAAATCAGTTTGAGTGAAAGCCTGGACATGCTAAAGTTGAAAGAAGTCCAGCCGACAGAAAATATGACAGCGGTAACCTAGTGGAAGGGACCTCAATTCTTCAAGCTAGGTGGGCGCCTTGATTGCACTTCATTCAAAGATCACCCTCTTTTCCCTCAGTTCTCGAAAACTAAGAAAGGGTTTGATCTTTTGATGAAGCACGGTTATCAGCCCTTCAGGGGCTTGGGTAGGCATTCTGGAGCCAATCGTCCCCGCTCGGCATGTTGAGGGCACATGCTTGGGTTTTTTAGGATAGTCGTCCGACAAGCGCACCACCTTCGTCAAGAGAGCCCAATGAAGAAGACAATGTCAGTGTTTTCTGTTTTCTTCTCTTTTCATATTATCTTATAGGGGCCAAAAATCCGCCCCAGTTTCTTTCTTTCCTTCAAACAATCATCTGTAAATATCAAAATTACTTAATGAATGAAAATTTTATTTCCTTTGTTCATCTTGGTGTACACAAATTCTTTGCTTATATTCTTGTCTATATTGTCATTCTCTGTTTCTGTATAAAAGGCTATTTTTAAATATCTTACCTTTTCTAAAGAACCTTCTTTGCGCTTTCAGGATTGTCGGAATCATGGCTCCTAAATCGCTCAAAAAGCTCGTTATCAATACCAACTCTTCTCAAAATAAATCCAAACCGGCCAGAATCTGCAAGGCAAAGGCAGGGGCAGAAATCAGCAAGGTAACAACGCAGATCAAAGAGTTAGCAGAGTTCGATTCAGCGATTCAAGAATTGTCAGAATCTGTCAGTATTCAAAAGCAGAACGAACCATCGCCGTTGGTTTAAGATCCGACAGAGGATGTCAACATCGGTTCAGAAGATGATTCGAAAATCCTCAAAATTGGCTCCAGCTTAAGTTCAGATGAGAAAGAAAGGCTCGTCTATTTTCTCAAGCAGCATCAGGAAGTCTTTGCTTGGACTTATGAGGATATGCCAGGCTTAGATCTCAAGTTGGTTGAACATCGCCTTGTGTTGAAGCCAGACTGCAAGCCAATCAAGCAGAAACTAAGGAAGATGGATCCCCGAGTAGCACCGCAAGTTAAAGGACTTGAAGAGTTGCTAAAAGCAGGATTCATCCGGACTATCGAATACCCAGACTGGTTGGCGAACATCGTAGCAGTTCCTAAAAAGAATGGCAAAGTCCGGATTTGTATTGATTTTAGAGATCTGAACAAGGCCACCCCAAAGGATGATTATCCACTCCCCAACATCGATCTTTTGATCGATAGCAGGGCAGGCCATGCCGTGTTTTCCTTTATGGATACTCAGGCTATAATCAGATCAAATTGGCTGCTCGTGACCAATCAAAAACTTTCTTTACTACGCCTTGGGGCACATTTTGCTATACAGTCATGCCGTTTGGACTCAAGAATGCTGGGGCAACCTATCAGAGAGCAATGGCGGTTATTTTCCATGACCAGATACATAAGAACATGGACGCCTATGTTGATGACATCCTGGTCAAGTCAAAAGAAGGAGAGCATTATCTTGATGCTCTCGGCTAAGTCTTTGAAAGACTTATCCTCTACAAGTTGAGACTCAATCCGCAGAAATGTGTCTTCGGAGTAGAGTCAGGCAAACTGCTAGGCTACATGATCAGCAAGAAGGGCATAGAAGTAGATTCTGCCAAGGCAAAGGCGATCATTGATATGCCGCCTCCCACCAATCTTAAAGAATTGCGAAGCCTTCAAGGTCGCATTCAGTCCATTCAGCGCTTCATCTCAAATTTGGCCATGAGATGCAAACCCTTCAACCATTTATTGAGAAAAGAAGTAAAATTCGAGTGAGGACCAGAATGTCAGCTCTCGTTTGAGCGCATCAAGCAGTATCTCTTCAATTCACCAGTTCTGAAGCCACCAAAACTTGGAAAGCCACTTCTCTTATATATTTTCGTCAATCAGAATGCTTGTGGCGGATTCCTCGCGCAGTATGAGGAAGGCAGCCGGATAGAGCACGCCATCTACTGCATCAGCAAGACCATCATCGATTATGAGAAAAGATACTCTCAGATGGAGAAAACGTGTTTAGCCTTGGTGTGGATGTGTCAAAAGTTGAGACATTATCTGTTAGCATCAGAAATCAAAATTTTATCAAGACTAAATCCTCTCAAATACATCCTTGAGAAGCCTTTTCTTACTGGACGGATCGCAAAATGACAAGTCCTCCTGATGCAATACGACTTGGAGTATGTTTCTCAGAAGTCAGTCAAGGGTCAGTCCATCGCAGATCAGTTGGCAGATTTCCCGTTAACAAAAGAGATCAAGGCGGAAGACGATTTTCCCGATGATCGCATCTGCAGTATTCAAGAAACCCCAGTTTGGACCCTTTTCTTTGATGGAGCCAGAAATATGTCTGGTATAGGGATTGGGATCTTGTTAATCAATCCTGGAAAGGAGATGATCCCTTATTCTCTCAAGCTCAACTTTTAGTGTACTCACAACGTGGCCGAGTATGAAGCTCTAATACAAGGCCTCAAGATTTTGCAAGATTTCAACGTCAAGAGAGTACATGCCTTTGGCGATTCGTTACTTGTTGTTAGTCAAGTTAATGCGGAATGGAAAGTGAATGATTCAAAGTTGATCCCCTATCAGAAGATTGCCTTAGCTCTCATAGGCAACTTTGAAGAATTTCAGCTCAATCATGTCAAGAGGGAATACAATCACATAGCCAATGGCCTAGCCTGTCTGGGCTCCATTTTGTCTTTTAAAAACAGTAAATCCTGTCGTTCCTTCGAGATTGGCAGACTTGATCAACCTGCCTTCATTTCAGTTGAGCAAGTGAACCAAGCCACTCAGAAAGAGAAGCCTTGGTACCGAGACATCAAAAGCTTTATCGAAACTGGTGGATTTCCACTGAAAATGCCAAGAAAGGAGCAATGTGTGATCCAACGCATGTCGGCCCATTATTTCATCCTCGCCGATACTCTCTACCATTGTGGGTTCAATTCTGAGTACGCCAGATGTTTAGATAAGGATGAATCCATGGAAGTTGTCTGAGAGGCACACGAGGAAATTTGTGGTGGTCACGTCGGCTACCAAACACTCGTCAAGCAGATTATCCGAGCAGGGTATTATTGGAAAACCATGCAGCAGGATTGCCATCATTTTGTAAGGAAGTGCGTAAAGTGCCAAATACATGCACCTTCCATTCATGCTCCGTGGTTTCTCCTTGGCCTTTCTCGATGTGGGATGGCCACCGATATTTTCTCGCAGCTACAGAATACTTCACCAAATGGGTCGAAGTTGTAACTCTGCGAACAGTGGATGGCGGACATGTGGTTTCTTTTATCCATAAGAATCTTCTCTGCCGCTTCGGCATCCCACATGATATTGTGTCAGACAATGGCAGTCACTTAAAAAATGAGAGGATGAAGACCTTCTGCTCGAAGTTTAGGATTCATCACCATTTCTCAGCTCCTTATTATCCTCAAGGGAATGGCCAGGCAGAGGCCACCAACAAGATTTTGATCCGCATTCTGGAAAGAACTGTGGAGACGGGCCGCGATTGGCATGAGAAGATGCATGATGCGCTCTGGGCGTATCAAACCACCATTCGGACCCCGACCAATGCTACTCCTTTAGAGCTTGTCTACGGGACCGAGGTAGTGTTACCTCTCCATGTTCAGAAGCCCGCTCTCAAGTTTGCGTCACTCATTGAACTCCCGCTTGATCAGTATCAGCAGCAGAGGTTAGTACAGCTAGATCTGCTAGATGAGAGAAGGCTCAAGGCGGCAGAGCATGCTCATGCCTATCGTCAGAGGATCGCTCGGCACTACGCCAAGTCAGTTATTGAGAAAAGATTCTGAGTCGATAATCTTGTGCTCACATCGACAACTCATCTCAAGCATCTGCCGAAGGGCAAGTGGTCACCCAATTGGGAAGGCCCTTATGTGGTTAAGGAAGCGCTGCCTCGCAATTCCTATCGTCTGATCAACACAGATGGGGTGGAACTGCCAGATCCTATCAACGCTCTACATTTGAAGAGATTTTACACTTAAATTGTTCATTCTAGCCTTTGTACTCTTCAAAAGTCTTTTTCAATAAAGCAATAATCTTTCATCAAATTCTCACATTCTTCTCCCTGATACTAGGGCATTTTATATTGATCTATACTTGTCATCCTTCATCATGTGCAGGCAGGATCAGGCAAATATTTTCTAAAATCTTATCAACATTTAGTTAATCTTGTTATCTTTATTAAATTGCATTCATTTCAATTTCTAATATTAATCAAGTTTTCATCAATTTATTGTCAATTTTGTCAAGTTTTATCAAGTTTTATCAATTTTATTAAATTTTATCAAATCTTCATTTTTAAACCCTTTCAGGTTAAGGGATAAACTTGATGCCTCTTTTCAATGAGGTATTCTTTTATTCTTTTAACCCTTTCAGGTTAAGGGATAAACCTGATGCCTCTTTTCAATGAGGTATTCTTTTATTCTTTTAACCCTTTCAGGTTAAAGGATAAACCTGATGCCTCGTTTCAATGAGGTATTTCCCTTTCAGGTTAAGGGACAAGAACCTGAACCTCGTCCCGCGAGGCCCCTTTTATTTTCAAGACAGGGGATAATCCTAAATTCTTCTATCGTCAATTTTTCCTCAAATTTCTGTCAATTTCTACTAAATCTCTATTGTCAATTTCATTAATTAATTCCTTTTATCAATCCTTTTATCCTTTATCAATATCTTTCAACCTTTTCAACTTTGTCCAAATTCTCTTCATGATTAGGGATAATCCTGGAAACCATCGTAAATAAGATTCAAATGTCAGGCCATCTTGGGTCAAGGACCTTGAATAAGTTTCTCATCCTCGTCGTCGGAATCTATCCATGATTTTTGTCAATCCTTCTAAAATCCGACTCTTGGGTAGGAGTCATTTCCTTCCCGTCTTAGTTCCGACTCGGGTTTTCCCCTTTTATTCTTATTTCTGAAGTTTCGAGTTCTGACTCTGACTTTATTATGGATCCAATGCTCGTGTTGGAACCAATCATTGCGTCGAGAATTCGAGCTCTCAAACTCGATTCTCATTTATTCTTTTTTTTTGAAAAACCAGGTTCCGACTCGGATTTTTCCTTTGGTATATTCTTATTTCTAAAGCTTCGAGTTCCGACTCGGACTTCCTTTTGGATCCGATGCTCATGTTGGAACCAATCATTGCGTCGAGAATTCGAGTTCTCAAACTCGATTCTCGTTTATTATTTTATCTTTATTTTTGAAAACAGAGTTCCGACTCGGATTTTCCCTTTTTGTATATTCTTATTTTTGAAGTTCCGGGTTCCGACTCGAGCTTCCCTTTGGATCCAATGCTCGTGCTGGAACCAATCTCCACGTCGAGAATTTGAGTTTTCAAACTCTATTCTCATTCATTCTTTTTATCTTTATTTTTGAAAAATCGGGTTCCGACTCGAATTTTCCCTTTTTTTTATATATATTCTTATTTCTGAAGTTTCGGGTTCCGACTCGGACTTCCTTTTGGATCCAATGCTCGTATTGGAACCAACCGCTGCGTCGCGAATTCGAGTTCTCAAACTCGATTCTCATTTATTCTTCTATTTTTTAAAAGTCGGGTTCCGACTCGGATTTTCCCTCCTATACTTATTTTTTTTTGGGTTCCGACTCGGACTTCCTTTTGGATCCAATGCTCATAGTGGAACCAATTGTTGCGTCGAGAATGCGAGTTCTCAAGCTCAATTCTCACTCTTTCTTTTATTTTGAAAAACCGGGTTCCGAATCGGATTTTCGCTTTTGTATATTCTTATTTTCTCGAGTTCCGACTCGAGTTTCCCCTATTGATCCAATGCTCGTATTGGACCAAAATTTCTCCTTGCCATTTCCCTTTCAGGTTAAGGGACAAACCTGAATTCCCCTTCAGGATAAGGGATAATCCTGAAACACCGACAATTATTCTCACTTAATTCTCAAGTATCTTCGAATGTCGGTCTCTTTCTCAACTCCCCGTGAGAAAGCATTTTTTAAAATTCATTGCTCGTACTGGTGCAGCTTCAAAGACTCAGTGCTCATGCTGATGTGCCTCTTCGAAAACCCAGTGCTCGTACTGGTGTATACTTTCAAAACCCAGTGCTCGTACTGGGGGCATTTTGAAAAACCAGTACTGGTATACACTTTCGAAAACCCCGTGTTCGTACTGGTGTGCATTTCGAAAATCCAGTGCTCGTGCTGATGTGCATTTTTGAAACCCAGTGCTCGTACTGGGGCATTTTTCGAAATCCAGTGCTGGTGTGTTTTCAAAACCCAGTGCTCGTACTGGTATATCTAGCGCTCGTGCTAGTGTCTGGCTGACTGATCAAGTTAGCTCTCCAGGTTCAGTTTTCGTACTAACCAATTATCAACATTCAAGCTCTAAATTCTCAATTTCAACCTTCGGGTTATCATTTTTTCAAAAAATCAATCTTTTTCTCTTGCGAAGGACCCTCTTCACGGAGAGTTCGAGGGAGCTCGTTCCTTCCGCATGCAACCATCTTTTATTCGAAAGAACCCTCTTCCAGGGAGAGTTTGAAAGGGACTCGTTTTCCTCGCGAACAGTTTGCAAAACAAACAAACAACTTTACACAAAAGAACCCTTTTTCCAGGGAGAGCTTCGACGAAAGCTCGTTTTCTTTTGCGGCCCCCATTTTTCTCATCTTTGGCCAAACCCCTTCACAGAGGACCCTCTTCTAGGGAGAGTGTGATGGACTCGTTCCTCTGTGATACTTTCTCAACTTTGTTTTTCGGCCGCCTTTCCATAAGAGAAGCCTAGAGATAGGGAGTTTTGACGAAAACTTAATTTCTCTTCAAAAGTTTCGTTTTGCAAACACCTCCTCTTTGGGGAAGAGAGGAGTATTTCCAACTTCCCATTCAGGTAAGGGCTAAGCTTGAGTCTCTCTTTTTGGGGAAAAAGAGAGGAGAATTTTGTCATGGACGTGTCGATTCGATATCGAGCGGTTTCTTTCGTCAAGGATTTATAGAATACTTTGCCAATTTGTTATCAAAACCATTGTTGATTTCAAAGTTTTCATCATATGAAAGAATTACCTCAAACTACCTTTAGTATTATTTTCAAAAGAACAAGACTTTTGCGAACTAAGAACTGAATTTAAGATTTTTCTGTTGGTCAACCAAGAGGATGAAGAAAAATCTGCGATATGACCGACAAAAGAAAAATTTGATGATGTTGAAAAGTCATACGTGAACTGATATTGATCATAGCTATGGCACATTCTTAAAGATTGTTCTTTTGGCAGTAAGACAGTGGAAATATCCTGGGCAGTAAAAAGAACCTACCCAATCCATATCTCCTCAGTCGTCTAAGCTGCAATCAAATATCCGTAAAAGGGATCTCTCAATTATCGTCAAGATGAAGACGAATATGCGAGTTAGACCCTTAGGGCCAAAGAAGATTTGGATCATCTCCGAGATGAAGGAGTTTGTGAAGGATCCTTCTAGGGAAAGTTCAGATCACCGTCGAGATGAAGGCGAGTGCGATGAACCTACCAACAAACCCTAAAAGATATTTGATTTCTGCTATCATCTAGAGAGATTTTGACCAATGAACCTGTATCATCAAGCCTAATTCCTGAAAAAGAAAAAGAATGATCGGAACATCTCCAAGATGAATGAGTTTGTGACGTACCCTTCCCCGAAAAAGAGAAAAAAGTTAGGACAACTCCAAAATTTAGGATGATGTAAAAGCCCAAGAAAACTCCATGATTCAGAAGAGTGCAAAAAGATCATCATGGGAAAGCCCCAGGATATCAAACTGCCTGAAACTGCCAGGAATCATCTTTACCTATGTAAAATTCTTTTATCAATATTTTTTTGCTCAATCGCTTTTATGAAGCTAAGAATGTTTCCTCTCTTTTCATATCAAAGAAATTGATATCTTCCTTAAAGAAACTTAACAATAACAAAATTGAGTTTGATTCTTGATTCTACAGAGTTAGCCCCATTGGAGTTAATACTCTAGGTAGAAAGAGGCGATATTTTCACACATATATGCACAATTCAATCACTCTGAATCAACTACAATTTTTGACATCTTATTGGCAATATTTTCTCATGATCCCAAAATGAAGCAAGAACTTGATATTCGTTTTGACATATCCTGACATCATCCCTCTTTAGGACTGGAAAAGTCCTTTCCTTCCGTCTGATCTGAGCGCTCTCAGATTCGCACGCTTCTCTGCGTTCCCCACTGTCCCACCATAGACAGTTCCCGCTCAGGATAAGGGTTAAACCTGAACTTTCTGCAAAAGGTCTGTTATTGTCAAAAGCTATTTTCAGTATCAGCAATGAGGCGCCCAAGAACAACCCCTTTTCAAGCTTTAGGGGCCCCCATTTTCATCCTTTTGCAAACCCCTCTTGGACTTGTTGTGCGAAGTCTAGAGGTCCCATCACAGTTTCTTCGCTCCTCAAGGATTCTGTATCCATTCAGGCTAAGGATTAAACCTGCTACCTCACTCCTCGAGGTATCACCCAAACCTTCTGCGAGAGGTCGTCTGTTTTTAGAAAGCTGATTTAGTCTCAGCAATGAGACGCCCCAGATCATCCCTTTTTCAAGCTTCAGGGAATTCCTTGTTTTTCTCTTCTTGCAAAACCCCTTCTGGATTTGTTCGTCCAAATTCTGAAGGTCCCATCATGGTTTCTTCACCCGAGGATTCTGTATGGTCGCCCCTTTCAGGTTAAGGGTTAAGCCTGAACTTCACCTCGCGAGGTATCCTTCCATTCAGGTTATGGTTAAACCTGAGTCTCATTTCGACTGGATATCCTTTCTAGTCCTGCCACGGTTTCTTCATTCGAGGAATTCGTACGGTTCTCCCGACTCAGGTCAAGGGTTAAACTTGAATCTCGCTTTGGCTATGCATTTTGTTGTCCCATAACGGCTTCCTTACTCGAGGATCCTGTATGGTCGTCCCTTTCAGGATAAGAGTTAAGCCTGAACCTCGTTCCACGAGGTATCTTCCTTTCAGGTTTGGTTTAAACCTGAGCCCCGTTTCAACGAGGTAACCCTCCCCGTCCCATCATGGTTTTTCCTCACGTAGGAATCCATGTTTTTGTATATCCATCCAGGAAAGGATCATGCTTCATCTCATCTCACGAGACATTTCTCTCAAAATGTCCCATCGAGGTCCACTTCTATTCCTTTCCCCATTTATTTCGTCTTGATATATTTTCGTCCCATCCAGGTTAAGGGATAAACCTGAGTCATTCCAAAAAGCTGATCTTGTCTCACCCACGAGATTTGATCAAAATTCTTATCTTTCATCATTTCGGGATCTTCACCCAAAGTCCCATCGCGATTTCCTCATTTCTATCATTCAGTCGTATCATTGTCGAGGATTTCGTCCCCCCAGGACCATTCAGGATATGGTTTTAAGCCTGAAAAATCATGTCTCTTCAAAATAATTCTTCCATACCCAGTTCAGGTTTGCTAAACTGAGGCATTTTTCAAAATTTGGAGTGTTTTCTTTGCCACTAAGCTCGGCTTTCAATCGGTTTAGTAGCATGTAAACACCCCAAATTTTCATTCGCCTCCCCAACATTTCCACCAAGCATCATCATCCAGCCTTTGAAATCATCGAAGGGCAAAATGGTCATTTTCTGAGCTCAGACCTTGCAAAAGTCCAAATTTCATCTGCAACTCTCAAAATTTCTCTATTTTCAGCTCAGATGTTCAAAATTATATTCCTGACAGGAGACGGGAATCCCCAAAGCCCGGTTTAGGATTGCATTTCATAAGACATGGCATGGCATATCATCGCATGAGCATCTCATATCACTGCACTGCACAGCATGTCATTTCGAGGTCCAGAACTCTTGATTTCAAAATTTTCAATCCAGATTAGAATTTTAACTCTTTTCAAACATGATTTCAAAACCCTGGGTCTTCAAAATTATCAATTCTTCCCATTTTACCCCCAGGGCTTTGAATTTCAAAATATTTCCTCCAGGAAAAACGATCTGGATAGTTTTCAATATGGATTTCAGCCACTTCAACTCAGATTTTGCCATTTTGTCAACAATTTCAAATATCCTTCTTTTGCAAAATCACCCCACAGGGGCCAACTCTTTTCAAAATTTCTGTCTTGCCAATTAGTCCAAATTTTTATGAAAATTTCAAAAAGAGGTTTTCTATCTTGTCTTTATTTCAATAAAGAAGCAATGTGGGACCCACACTGAGGTGGTATCTCATAGGCTTTTCTTTTGAAAATTTGAATTTTGAAAAACCCAAAAATATAGGAGCCTTGTCCCCTGGATTGGTGCCACTTGTCTTTTTCTCTCTCCTCCCATTTACCTACCAAGTGTCAGCGTGGGGTTCACCTAGAGGTGGCGCCACATGTCATTTTCTCTCTCCTTCCATCCTCCGACAGGTGTCAGTGTGGGGCCACCTTAAGATGCCGGCACATGTCATTAGACATCCTCTTCATTTTATGCCACGTGTCAATGTCCACCATCTTCACCCTGTGCCATGTGTCATTCCAAAGGTCACCATGAGATGCCACGTGTCATGTGCTGCCTTGTCCAGAAAAAGTAGAGCTTGTCTCCCCTGAGGTGGCACCATTTGAATTATGTCTCCTGCAAGTGACACATGTCACTCTCTCCTTTCCTCAGGAAAAGCAAGTGACACATGTCACCTTCTGCTTTTCTCAGAAAAAGCAAATGACACATGTCATTCTCTGCTCTTCTTAGAAAAAGCAAATGACACATGTCATTCTCTGCTCTTCTCAGAAAAAGCAAATGACACATGTCATTCTCTGCTCTTCTCAGAAAAAGCAAGTGACACATGTCACTCCCTGCTTTTCTCAGAAAAAGCAAGTGACACGTGTCATTCTCTGCTCTTCTTAGAAAAAGCAAGTGACACATGTCATTCTCTGCTCTTCTCAGAAAAAGCAAGTGCCACATGTCATTTTCTGCCTCCTTCAGAGAAAGCTGGAATTCAAATATTCAAATCTCTCTAGAGGTGGCACAAATCCTGAACTCCATCTTTTTCTACTCTGTCTGAGATGGCGCCACATGGCTTGGACCTCCTTCTCTCCCCTCTGCCACGTGTCAATCTCTGCTTCTTTCAGAAAAAGCAGGATGACACATGTCTTTCCCCTACTTTTCTCAGAAAAGTAGATGACACATGTCATCTCCAGCCTCCTTCAGAAAAAGTAGAGGACACATGTCATCTCCAGCCTCCTTCAGAAAAAGTAGAGGACACATGTCATCTCCAGCCTCCTTCAGAAAAAGTAGAAGACACATGTCACCCTTGGCTTCCTTCAGAAAAGCAACCATTCAAAAATTTTAAGACAAGAGCTAGGTGGCGAAAATCCTGGAGTTCTACCTTTTTCTACTTGGCCTAAGATGGCGCCACATGTTCCTTGCCTTTCCCAACTGCCACATGGCATCGTAGGAGCCATTCTGAGGAAATGCCACATGTCCATTCTCCATTCCTCCAAGGCCAACCTCCATTTGAAATTCAAATTCACCTTCTGAGGTGGCGCCATTTGAGAAGGCCTCACCAGACAGCTGACACTTGTCTGCCACATGTCCAAACCTCCCTGCATTAGAAAAAGTAGAAAAACCCCCCCTCTGAGGTGGCGCATTTTGCTTCCTCCATTCATGTTCTCCTGCCACATGGCATTGTAGGAGCCACTCTGAGGAAATGCCACATGTCAGCCTCTCCTTTCCTGCAGAAAAGTAGAATTTGAATTCCTCTGAGGTGGCATAGTCTGCTTCTTCCACTCCTATCCTTCTGACACATGTCAAGAGCCTCCAGAGATGGCGCCACATGGAGGGCTCAGATTGAGCCTGTTTGAAATTCAAAATTTTTCAGAAAATCTATAAAAACAAGGCTCCACGCCCAGGAGAGGAGAGCATTTTTGGAGACCATCTTTTGAGAACTCCTGTTGGACTTGAAAATTCGACCTAGCCTTCTTGAGAACCCAATTTTGCACTTTGGAATTCGCGCCCCCTTTGGCTCAGTGAAGAAGGCACGGTGGGTCGATTTTGGTGAATCATCTGAAGCTCGGATCGAAGGACGAACGAAGCCCGTGATAGCCGTCCCTTTCAAGAGCTTCAACGCTGCCTAACGAAGCAAGGTACACTTCTTTTCCTCTTCATTTGATCTCATAATTCGATTCGGGAGTCGTTTGAAGAAAGAGCTCATCCGAGAGATGGATTGAGCTATTCTCATAAAACGACACATATAAAAGTACATGATTATGATTCCTTAATAATTTTTAGCATTCATGCATTTAGCTAAGTTTAATTTTCATTTTATTTCATTAATTTAGCACGTTTCATGAATTAATTAGGATTAATTTAGCATTTATTTCAATTCTGCTCATTTTTAGTAGTTCTCTGTTTTTGTCAGTCAGTCCACACGTCATTTCATGCATTTATTTTTTATTAAAAATCCCCAAAAAATCAAAAAATGCGCCCTTAGGTGTCCCTAGAATTTTGCCAAAAATTCGAAAGCATTTGAATTTGGTTACTGCGGTATATATTCAAAATGGCAAGTCGGTTTTGCTACCCGGGATGCGTTTTAAAAATTATTTTCCGAATTGTAAAATCGAGATCTCCCTCATGGGAGATCCTATTTTCGATCCGAAAAATGTTATGAACTTGGGAGAATGTATAGTTTTTAACATGATTTTCTAAGAATTTTCTGATTTTTTTTAATGTCTGACAAAAATCCGAGAGTTCGGGACACGTGTTAGAGCCTGATTTGAGCCTCTGAGACTTTGGATCGACTTAGGGCTATGAGTTCTCTTTGTGTGTTGCTCCAAATCCAAAACTGTAAAAAGTGAAAGTTATGTCCGAGATGTCCTCTATTTGCATATGTAATATTGTGATTTTTAGAGCAGCGTTGTTACCTGTTTCGGATTTTTCTTGTCAGTCCTTTGTTTTGTCACATTTGTCTATCTTGTTGATTTAGGCAGAAAAATTTATATTTTTATATGTGTTTCTGTTGATCCAATGCCAAAGTCATGAACATGAAAGTTGTCCATATAAGTATCGTAAGTATCTATGTTAAATATTAGAAATTTACATGGATGTTTTCTATTTATTTAGTATTTTATATTAGATTAGGTCGATTTTTACCTCTGTCAGAACCAAATCCATGTTGCCGAACTCACCATGGCTCAAATCCCAAAGCTGTAAAAACTAAAAATGTTCCATTTCGGGTAATTTAACAGTCTGCAAAATATCAGAAGTTTTCATGGTGTAAATCTTGCATTATCATGTTAAGCATTGCATTTTGTCCGGATCCATAGGCAAAATCCACCATTTTTAGGATTTTCTTCAAATTTTAGCATTTAAATCATATCATTTCGTGAATTTTAGCATTCTAGGCTGTTTATCAGAGTATGTAGATGCTTCATACCGAATTTGGTGTAATTTGGAATCCATTTGAGGTTCGGTTTAGCCATAATATCAAAATAGGGCCCCGTGGGACCCGGATCCAAGCGAAAAACAAGCGAAATTCGTTATTTTGGATAAATTGCAAAATGTCAAATTCTGATTTTACAGTCTTAATATGTTTAGCAGCATGTCATTATGCCTCATATTGCATTTCATCATCATTTGATTCAATTTGAATTTTAAAATCTCAATTTTACCAAGTTTTCCTTAAAAAACCCTGATTTTAAAGGTGTAACTTTATAATTAGGGGTATTTTGGTCATTTTGATCACAATTTCGAATTTCAAACTCTTTTCTACTGAATTTCTTGCATTTTCATCATTTCAAATATCAAGGAAGCATGAGAATAGGGTTTATATCCAATTAAATCCAATAATTTCATAATATTATTGGAAAATCTTGGAAAAACCCACATATTTGAGCTAACCTTATTTCAAGTTTGGCAGGGATATTCAAAAGAAGGAGCTGAAGTCTGCAATTTCCATTTCTTTCATTTATTTAGTGATGTAATAATATAAATTTTGGAATAAGATTTTAATTTCCTGCTTAGACTAGGATGCATATCATATAGTTTGAATTTATGCAATATCCTGCTTATATGATTCATGCATTTTATTTCAAAAGCACTATGGATGTACACAAATGGCACGTGCACCAACTCTTAGGGAGTTGATGAACTCGGTGGAATCCATATTTACGGCCCTAGTCGGAATATGGACGAGACCCAGATCCATCATCTTTCTACTAGTCACATTGAGCCTACACTCTTAGGCTATCTTAAAATGCACATCATATTTCCAAAGTTTTCAAAGCATTGTGCATTAAATCAACTAAACTCTGAACATATTCATGGCCACAGTCAGAATATGTGAAGGATTTTTTTTGACTTAATGCACATTTTTCCAACAAATTTCTTAGAAAATCTTTTCAAAGTGCATTCATTCATTCATTTGCATCATGAAATCCTTGGTTTTCCCATGATTTTCTTAAGAAAACTTCATTCTCAAGAAATCAATTTCTCAAGAAACTCTGAGAATTTTTCAAAATCGGTTTTCTCAAGTCAAGTTTTTCCACAGTTTTCCATAGGAAAAGGTCATTTTCCCAAGATTTTCAAGAGAAGTCTCTCACCTTTCTCAAAGTCAAAATCGATTTCCAAGTATTTCAAGGTTAAGATTCTCAGGTTTTCAACTTCCCAAGTTTCAATTTTCCTTTTCCACAAGGGCTTTCCAATGAATTTCCATCATTTTCCTAAGAAAATTCTCAAAGTCCGAGTTTTCTTGAGAAGAGTTTCCCTTTTCAAATGTTCACCTTTTTTTTCTCAAGAATTACTTCTATTTTTCCAGAATTTTCAACTATTCCTGATTTTCCCACATCTTTATGAACTTTCTCGTGATTTCAAAACCCCTTTCCATCTGAGTTTTCCTGAGAAATCAATTTCCATCTTTCTCCTTAGAAATATTTTCCAATCCCAAAGCATTTTCCAAGCATACATCATGTTTTCCAACCCATATTTTACCAAATCTCATAGCACATGCCTGAATTCTCTGTGCATTTAGGATAGAACACGATTTCGATGATTTAACTAAGTCAAACACAATTTTGGTCCTTGGTTCGATTACCCCTGTTAAAGGCGGCAGGAATGGTCGAACCTCGTACCGACAGGTCGAGCCCCATCCCATGGATTTTCCCGCAATTTTCAAAACGGAGGCCAGTATTTCAAAACATTTTCCAAAATCCGGTCAAGTTTGAAGCGCGAAAGCGTTTCCCCTCTTTCTCTTCCGCAAGGAAGGGAAGACGGGGAAAAATTTCGCGACGATAACAGGTTTGGCGACCGTGATGGGACCTGTCCTCGTCTGGTCAAAGTAGTGCTTGACTTAGTTCAATCATCGAAATTATGTTCACAAAATGTCAGCTCTTTACTTTTGCTATCATGCGAACCTAGGAGCCTAGATTCTGACCTAGCTGACATTGATTGCATATAGCTTAGGCATGGTTTGGTAGGACCAGATTGAGGAGATATTTTCATGCTCACATAGACTTAGGTCTAAACACAACTCTCCTCAATTTAGGATCTGAATGCAAACAATGTATGCTTCTTCAAAGTTTTCAAAATCTATCTCTATAGGATTTAGAGCCCTCTATTTCTTGCATGTGATCATTTTTTCAAAACTCCCTTACCTATCATTACCCGGTCTTCACGTTGCTGGGCTCTCTTCCAGAACCCTAGTTCGGGACAGAGCCTCACAACTGGGCCAATTATTTGGGTTAACACCCCCCTACCACGTACCGCGGGCCACAGTCTGAAGTATATCGGTAGGCGCTCAAGGATGTTGGAAAACCTTACCTTAGAACCGGAGTTGAGATTATATGCCACGTACCTCGGATTTCGATTCAGGTATATCGGCATAACTGGATTGGACAAAGATGATCTGAACCTAGAGTTAGGATTAAGGTCCTACAACTGTTTTTCAAAATGATACATCTAGAGTCAGCTTTTTAGGGAGTGCTGAGTGTGCATAGATGTTTATGCAGGATGTGATTGTATGCTACTTTTTTTTCCCTCATATTATCCCAAAAATATTTTCAAATTTCCATATTCCTTTACTTTCTCAAACCCTGGATGATTTTCCCTAATATCCAATTTCTTTCAAAACTCTAGGTGATTTTTTTCATTCTTCCCTCTCTACTGGATCTCGAATTTCCAGCTGCATTTTCATCCTGCCTGCAATTTTTCAAAATCATAGGTTTTCTCTCATTGGATTTTCAATTCTTTTGTCTATTTGCAAAATTCTTCATCTTATTTTCCTCATGCATACCTTGACTATTGCGGTGGAAATTGTTTACCCACTTGCCTTCTCCTTATTCTAAATCCATTTATGGATTGTTTTTCCAAAAGATATCTCTTTCCTTCAAAAATGGTGTTTTCCTCGTGGTTGATGACCTCGAGGTAACAAGGCACATTTTCCGTTGTTTATTTCCCTTGCAAAAGGATGACAACATAATTGTCGTAATCCTTACGACGACTCAATCCCTAGTAATGGGATAATCTTCCAATGGTCTACCATATTTTCCTCAATATTTTCCTCCAAAAATCCAAAAATTTTCCTCAAAATTTGATCCTGTCTTTGCCCTGTAGAGTCCTGCAGTGAGCCTTCTTTAAATTTTATTCCCTCTTCCCAGTTACACTGGGGCATCTTTTGAAAATTTGTTTTCAAACATTCTATATGCAGGCAGGATAAACCAACTTCTCATTTTGCATATATATGCACCCACTTGCATTAATTTTGCATTCATGTGCATTTGCATTTCATTTGCATCAATTTTGCATCCATTTTCTTCCCCTTCAGGTTAAGGGATAAACCTGAATCATTTTCCATGATTTTCCAATTTCTATTCATATCCCCGTTCAGGATAAGGGGTTTAATCCTGAAAATCAGACCACACACATCTAAATATGATGGTCTTTTTCATTGCAAGTCAAATAATCCAGTCCTCGAACTGGCCATTCTCAAAACTTTCAATCCCAGTCCTCGCACTGTCGATTTTCAAAATTCAATCTTCTGATTAAAGATTTTCCTTTGAGATTCGAGCCCTGACTCGACTGCTTTCCTTCGAAGATTTGAGTTTTAACTCAAGTTTTCTTTCCTTCAAAATCTGAACTTCCCAGTTTTCCTTTGAGATTCAAGCCCGACTCGAACTTTCCAACTTTCCTCTGAATATTTGAGTTTCGATTCAAAAATCTGAATTGGCCTAGTTTTTCCTTTTAAAATTTGGGTTTCGACCCGAACTTTATCTCCTTAGAAACCAAACTTCCTAGCTTTCCTTCGAAGGCTCGAGTTTTGACTCGAATCTTCCAACTTTCCTTGTAAAACCTGAATCCTGATTCGGATGGTCTTTCAAAACCAACTTTTGAGTTAGGCTTACCTTCAAAATCCAGCATTATGCTAGGACTTACCTTCAAAATTCCAACTTCGTATTGGATTTACCTTCAAAATTGAGTACCATGTCAGGGATGTGTCAATTCGGATGTCAAGTGGTCTCTTTTACTAAGGATTTCAAGAACACTTTGTCAATTTGTCAATCAATTACTTGTTGATTTCAGAATTTTATTGCACAAAATTTTACCTCAGTTTACCTTCAGTATTACTTCCAAAAGGGCAAATCTTTTGTGAAGAAGGATTCAAAATCCATATTCTTTCTATTGGCCAACCAAAAGGATGAAGGATAAATCCTCGATATGGCCAGAAAAGAAGATTCAATGTTTTGCAAAGCCATAGATGATTGATATTGATCGCAGTCAATGACACATTTTTAAAGACCATTCTTGTGAAAATGAGGCAGTGGAAATATCCTGAGCGCTAGAAAAAGAGAGAATTCATCCAAGCCCTGTCTCCTTAAAATCACCTAAGTTGCAATTAAATATCCGCAAAAGGGATCTCTCACTTGTCGTCAAGATGAAGGCGAATTAAGCGAGTAGACCCCCGGGGCCAAAGAAGATTTGAAACATCTTCAAGATGACGGAGTTTGTGACGGATCCTTCCAGGGAAAGTCCAAAGCACTGTCGAGATGAAGGCAGATGCGATGAACCTACTGACAATCCCTAAAAGATATTTAATTTCAGCTATCCTTCAAAAATCTCTAGCCAATAAGCCAATACCATCAAAGAAGGATCGAAACATCTCCAAGTTGACGGAGTTTGTGACGTACCCTTTTCAAAAAGAGAGCAAGAGAGGAAAAAGAAAGAGAGGAAAAGCCGGAACACCTTCAAAATGAAGGAGAATGTACCCAAAGCCCAAAAGAGCCCGAAAGAGTGCAGAAAAATTATCATGAGAGAAGCTCCCAGGATATCAAACTGCCAAAATTTGCCAAGAATTTATTTAAATTTGTGCAATTCTGTTATCAATATTCTTTCATCAGTTGCTTTCATAATATCAAATTCTCTTTCTTGTTCATATCAAGGAAATTGATAACCTCCTTGAAGACGGTCAATCGCAAGCAATTTGGATGTTAAATCTTGATTCTACGAAGTGAATCTCGTTTGGAGGTAATGCTTCAGGTAGAAAAGAAGGAATATTTTCACAACAATGTGCATCAAATTCAATTACTTTGAATCAACAAAATTTTCAACATTTTGACAATATTTTTTATCTATCCTGACGTTAAGTGAGAGCTTGATGTCCATATTGATGTATCTTGACCCCTTCGAGAGATTTTCCTTTGTCATCTTTCACGTTGTTGAAAGATTAGCCTTCTCTCCAAAAGGATTACCTTTATCATCTTTCGCGTTGTCGAAAGAATTGCCTTATTCCTTTAGATTGCCTTTGTCATCTTTCGCGTAGTCGAAAGATTCGCATTATTCCTTTGGATTACCTTTGTCATCTTTCTCGTTGTCGAAAGACTCGCCTTGTTCCTTTGGATTACCTTTATCATCTTTCGCGTAGTCGAAAGATTCGCCTTATTCCTTTGGATTACCTTTGTCATCTTTCGCGTTGTCGAAAGACTCGCCTTATTCCTTTGGATTACCTTTATCATCTTTCGCGTTGTCGAAAGAATCGCCTTGTTCCTTTGGATTGCCTTTTGTCATCTTTCGCATTGTCGAAAGAATCGCCTTGTTCCTTTGGATTACCTTTGTCATCTTTCGTGTTGTCGAAAGATTCGCCTTATTCCTTTGGATTGCCTTTATTATCTTTCGCGTTGTCGAAAGAATTGCCTTATTCCTTTGGATTGCCTTTATCATCTTTCGCATTGTCGAAAGAATTGCCTTATTCCTTTGGATTACCTTTGTCATCTTTCGCATTGTCGAAAGAATTGCCTTGTTCCTTTGGATTGCCTTTGTCATCTTTCGCATTGTCGAAAGAATCGCCTTGTTCCTTTGGATTACCTTTGTTATCTTTCGCATTGTCGAAAGAATCGCCTTATGCCTTTGGATTACCTTTGTCATCTTTCGCATTGTCGAAAGAATCGCCTTATGCCTTTGGATTACCTTCGTCATCTTTCGCATTGTCGAAAGAATCGCCTTATGCCTTCGGATTACCTTTTATCATCTTTCGCATTGTCGAAAGAATCGCCTTATTCCTTTGGATTGCCTTTGTCATCTTTCGCATTGTCGAAAGAATTGCCTTGTTCCTTTGGATTGCCTTTTTCATCTTTCGCATTGTCGAAAGAATCGCCTTGTTCCTTTGGATTGCCTTTGTCATCTTTCGCGTTGTCGAAAGAATCGCCTTGTTCCTTTGGATTACCTTTGTCATCTTTCGCATTGTCGAAAGAATTGCCTTGTTCCTTTGGATTACCTTTGTCATCTTTCTCATTGTCGAAAGAATTGCCTTGTTCCTTTGGATTGCCTTTTGTCATCTTTCGCGTTGTCGAAAGAATCGCCTTGTTCCTTAGGATTGCCTTTATCATCTTTCGCGTTGTCGAAAGAATCGCCTTGTTCCTTTGGATTACCTTTGTCATCTTTCGCATTGTCGAAAGAATCGCCTTGTTCCTTTAGATTGCCTTTCGTCATCTTTCGCATTGTCGAAAGAATCGCCTTATGCCTTCGGATTACCTTTTATCATCTTTCGCGTTGTCGAAAGAATCGCCTTGTTCCTTTGGATTACCTTTGTCATCTTTTGCGTTGTCAAAAGAGTTGCCTTACTCTTCTCTGAAAAAGTTTGCCTTGTCTGTCTTTCGCGTTGTCGAAAGAGTTGCCTTATTGTCCGTTAAAAAAAAATTGCCTTATTCATCTTTTGCGTTGTCAAAAGAGTTGCCTTACTCTTCTCTGAAAGAGTTTGCCTTGTTTGTCTTTCGCGTTGCCAAAAGAGTTACCTTATCAAAAGATTGTCATATCCATCTTTCGCGTTGTCGAAAGAGTCGTCTTACTCCTTACCTTATTCATATTTCACACTGATGAAAAAATTCACCGGATCGTCTTGATCATCTTCCAAGATTTCCTCTTACAATTCCATTTCCATCGCCTCGTTCATCTTCAAGATTCACCTTTCAAATATTCCATTTTCCGCCTAATCAGGATAAGGGTATAAACCTGAGCCTCATTCAAAGAGGTATTCCATTTTCCGCCCGATCAGGATAAGGGTACAAACCTGAGCCTCATTCAAAGAGGTATTTCATTTCCCGCCCGATCAGGATAAGGATATAAACCTGAGTCTCATTTCGATGAGATATTCCATTCCCCAATCAGGTTAAGGGTGAAACCTGAGCTTCGTTCCATATGAGGTATTTCTGTCCCATCCAGGTTAAGGGCGTAAAACCTGAACTTCGCTCTCATAGAGCAAATCTTTCCTCTGCATTCCCCATTTCATATCTACCATCTTCTTCGAGCTAATTTCCTCACACCCAGTCAGATCCTTCTAACTGGGGCATTTTTTTTATATATATCCCAAATTTGGTGTGGTTTTCTTTGCCACTAAGCTCGGCCATGAGCCGGCTTAGTAGCAAAGAGGGGCATCTGTAAACACCCCAAATTTTCATTCGCCTCCCCAACATTTCCACCAAGCATCATCATCCAGCCTTTGAAATCATCGAAGGGCAAAATGGTCATTTTCTGAGCTCAGACCTTGCAAAAGTCCAAATTTCATCTGCAACTCTCAAAATTTCTCTATTTTCAGCTCAGATGTTCAAAATTATATTCCTGACAGGAGACGGGAATCCCCAAAGCCCGGTTTAGGATTGCATTTCATAAGACATGGCATGGCATATCATCGCATGAGCATCTCATATCACTGCACTGCACAACATGTCATTTCGAGGTCCAGAACTCTTGATTTCAAAATTTTCAATCCAGATTAGATTTTTAACTCTTTTCAAAATTGATTTCAAAACCCTGGGTCTTCAAAATTATCAATTCTTCCCATTTTACCCCCAGGGCTCTGAATTTCAAAATATTTCCTCCAGGAAAAACGATCTGGATAGTTTTCAATATGGATTTCAGCCACTTCAACTCAGATTTTGCCATTTTGTCAACAATTTCAAATATCCTTCTTTTGCAAAATCACCCCACAGGGGCCAACTCTTTTCAAAATTTCTGTCTTGCCAATTAGTCCAAATTTTTATGAAAATTCCAAAAAGAGGTTTTCTATCTTGTCTTTATTTCAATAAAGAAGCAATGTGGGACCCACACTGAGGTGGTGTCTCATAGGCTTTTCTTTTGAAAATTTGAATTTTGAAAAACCCAAAAATATAGGAGCCTTGTCCCCTGGATTGGTGCCACTTGTCTTTTTCTCTCTCCTCCCATTTACCTACCAAGTGTCAGCGTGGGGTTCACCTAGAGGTGGCGCCACATGTCATTTTCTCTCTCCTTCCATCCTCCGACAGGTGTCAGTGTGGGGCCACCTTAAGATGCCGGCACATGTCATTAGACATCCTCTTCATTTTATGCCACGTGTCAATGTCCACCATCTTCACCCTGTGCCATGTGTCATTCCAAAGGTCACCATGAGATGCCACGTGTCATGTGCTGCCTTGTCCAGAAAAAGTAGAGCTTGTCTCCCCTGAGGTGGCACCATTTGAATTATGTCTCCTGCAAGTGACACATGTCACTCTCTCCTTTCCTCAGGAAAAGCAAGTGACACATGTCACCTTCTGCTTTTCTCAGAAAAAGCAAATGACACATGTCATTCTCTGCTCTTCTTAGAAAAAGCAAATGACACATGTCATTCTCTGCTCTTCTCAGAAAAAGCAAATGACACATGTCATTCTCTGCTCTTCTCAGAAAAAGCAAGTGACACATGTCACTCCCTGCTTTTCTCAGAAAAAGCAAGTGACACGTGTCATTCTCTGCTCTTCTTAGAAAAAGCAAGTGACACATGTCATTCTCTGCTCTTCTCAGAAAAAGCAAGTGCCACATGTCATTTTCTGCCTCCTTCAGAGAAAGCTGGAATTCAAATATTCAAATCTCTCCAGAGGTGGCGCAAATCCTGAACTCCATCTTTTTCTTCTCTGTCTGAGATGGCGCCACATGGCTTGGACCTCCTTCTCTCCCCTCTGCCACGTGTCAATCTCTGCTTCTTTCAGAAAAAGCAGGATGACACATGTCTTTCCCCTACTTTTCTCAGAAAAGTAGATGACACATGTCATCTCCAGCCTCCTTCAGAAAAAGTAGAGGACACATGTCATCTCCAGCCTCCTTCAGAAAAAGTAGAGGACACATGTCATCTCCAGCCTCCTTCAGAAAAAGTAGAAGACACATGTCACCCTTGGCTTCCTTCAGAAAAGCAACCATTCAAAAATTTTAAGACAAGAGCTAGGTGGCGAAAATCCTGGAGTTCTACCTTTTTCTACTTGGCCTAAGATGGCGCCACATGTTCCTTGCCTTTCCCAACTGCCACATGGCATCGTAGGAGCCATTCTGAGGAAATGCCACATGTCCATTCTCCATTCCTCCAAGGCCAACCTCCATTTGAAATTCAAATTCACCTTCTGAGGTGGCGCCATTTGAGAAGGCCTCACCAGACAGCTGACACTTGTCTGCCACATGTCCAAACCTCCCTGCATTAGAAAAAGTAGAAACCCCCCCCCCCTCTGAGGTGGCGCATTTTGCTTCCTCCATTCATGTTCTCCTGCCACATGGCATTGTAGGAGCCACTTTGAGGAAATGCCACATGTCAGCCTCTCCTTTTCTGCAGAAAAGTAGAATTTGAATTCCTCTGAGGTGGCACAGTCTGCTTCTTCCACTCCTATCCTTCTGACACATGTCAAGAGCCTCCAGAGATGGCGCCACATGGAGGGCTCAGATTGAGCCTGTTTGAAATTCAAAATTTTTCAGAAAATCTATAAAAACAAGGCTCCACGCCCAGGAGAGGAGAGCATTTTTGGAGACCATCTTTTGAGAACTCCTGTTGGACTTGAAAATTCGACCTAGCCTTCTTGAGAACCCAATTTTGCACTTTGGAATTTGCGCCCCCTTTGGCTCAGTGAAGAAGGCACGGTGGGTCGATTTTGGTGAATCATCTGAAGCTCGGATCGAAGGACGAACGAAGCCCGTGATAGCCGTCACTTTCAAGAGCTTCAACGCTGCCTAACGAAGCAAGGTACACTTCTTTTCCTCTTTATTTGATCTCATAATTCGATTCGGGAGTCGTTTGAAGAAAGAGCTCATCCGAGAGATGGATTGAGCTATTCTCATAAAACGACACATATAAAAGTACATGATTATGATTCCTTAATGATTTTTAGCATTCATGCATTTAGCTAGGTTTAATTTTCATTTTATTTCATTAATTTAGCACGTTTCATGAATTAATTAGGATTAATTTAGCATTTATTTCAATTCTGCTCATTTTTAGTAGTTCTCTATTTTTGTCAGTCAGTCCACACGTCATTTCATGCATTTATTTTATATTAAAAATCCCCAAAAAATCAAATAATGCGCCCTTAGGTGTCCCTAGAATTTTGCCAAAAATTCGGAAGCATTTGAATTTGTTTACTGTGGGAAATATTCAAAATGGCAAGTCGGGTTTTGCTACCCGGGATGCGTTTTAAAAAATTTTGCTGACTTGTAAAATCGAGATCTCCCTCATGGAAGATCCTATTTTCGATCCGAAAGATGTTATGAACTTGGGAGAATGTCTAGTTTTTAACATGATTTTATAAGAATATGCTGATTTTTGTTAATATCTGACAAAAATCCGAGAGTTCAGGACACGTGTCAGAGCCTGATTTGAGCCTCTGAGACTTTGGATCGATTTAGGGCTATGGGTTCTCTTTGTGTGTTGCTCCAAATCCAAAACTGTAAAAAGTGAAAGTTATGCTCGAGATGTCCTCTATTTGCATATGTAAGCTTGTGATTTTTAGAGCAGCGTTGATACCTGTTTCGGATTTTTCTTGTCAGTCCTCTGTTTTGTCACATTTGTCTATCCTGTTGATTTAGGCAGAAAAATTTATATTTTTATATGTGTTTCTGTTGATCCAATGCCGAAGTCATGAACATGAAAGTTGTCCATATAAGTGTCGTGAGTATCTATGTTAAATATTAGAAATTTTCATGGCTGTTTTATATTTATTTAGTATTTTATTTTAGATTAGGTCGATTTTTACCTCTGTCAGAACCAAATCCATGTTGCCGAACTCACCATGGCTCAAATCCCAAAGCTGTAAAAACTAAAAATGTTCCATTTCGGGTAATTTAACAGTCTGCAAAATATCAGAAGTTTTCATGGTGTAAATCTTGCATTATCATGTTAAGCATTGCATTTTGTCCGGATCCATAGGCAAAATCCACCATTTTTAGGATTTTCTTCAAATTTTAGCATTTAAATCATATCATTTCGTGAATTTTAGCATTCTAGGCTGTTTATCAGAGTATGTAGATGCTTCATACCGAATTTGGTGTAATTTGGAATCCATTTGAGGTTCGGTTTAGCCATAATATCAAAATAGGGCCCCGTGGGACCCGGATCCAAGCGAAAAACAAGCGAAATTCGTTATTTTGGATAAATTGCAAAATGTCAAATTCTGATTTTACAGTCTTAATATGTTTAGCAGCATGTCATTATGCCTCATATTGCATTTCATCATCATTTGATTCAATTTGAATTTTAAAATCTCAATTTTACCAAGTTTTCCTTAAAAAACCCTGATTTTAAAGGTGTAACTTTATAATTAGGGGTATTTTGGTCATTTTGATCACAATTTCGAATTTCAAACTCTTTTCTACTGAATTTCTTGCATTTTCATCATTTCAAATATCAAGGAAGCATGAGAATAGGGTTTATATCCAATTAAATCCAATAATTTCATAATATTATTGGAAAATCTTGGAAAAACCCACATATTTGAGCTAACCTTATTTCAAGTTTGGCAGGGATATTCAAAAGAAGGAGCTGAAGTCTGCAATTTCCATTTCTTTCATTTATTTAGTGATGTAATAATATAAATTTTGGAATAAGATTTTAATTTCCTGCTTAGACTAGGATGCATATCATATAGTTTGAATTTATGCAATATCCTGCTTATATGATTCATGCATTTTATTTCAAAAGCACTATGGATGTACACAAATGGCACGTGCACCAACTCTTAGGGAGTTGATGAACTCGGTGGAATCCATATTTACGGCCCTAGTCGGAATATGGACGAGACCCAGATCCATCATCTTTCTACTAGTCACATTGAGCCTACACTCTTAGGCTATCTTAAAATGCACATCATATTTCCAAAGTTTTCAAAGCATTGTGCATTAAATCAACTAAACTCTGAACATATTCATGGCCACAGTCAGAATATGTGAAGGATTTTTTTTGACTTAATGCACATTTTTCCAACAAATTTCTTAGAAAATCTTTTCAAAGTGCATTCATTCATTCATTTGCATCATGAAATCCTTGGTTTTCCCATGATTTTCTTAAGAAAACTTCATTCTCAAGAAATCAATTTCTCAAGAAACTCTGAGAATTTTTCAAAATCGGTTTTCTCAAGTCAAGTTTTTCCACAGTTTTCCATAGGAAAAGGTCATTTTCCCAAGATTTTCAAGAGAAGTCTCTCACCTTTCTCAAAGTCAAAATCGATTTCCAAGTATTTCAAGGTTAAGATTCTCAGGTTTTCAACTTCCCAAGTTTCAATTTTCCTTTTCCACAAGGGCTTTCCAATGAATTTCCATCATTTTCCTAAGAAAATTCTCAAAGTCCGAGTTTTCTTGAGAAGAGTTTCCCTTTTCAAATGTTCACCTTTTTTTTCTCAAGAATTACTTCTATTTTTCCAGAATTTTCAACTATTCCTGATTTTCCCACATCTTTATGAACTTTCTCGTGATTTCAAAACCCCTTTCCATCTGAGTTTTCCTGAGAAATCAATTTCCATCTTTCTCCTTAGAAATATTTTCCAATCCCAAAGCATTTTCCAAGCATACATCATGTTTTCCAACCCATATTTTACCAAATCTCATAGCACATGCCTGAATTCTCTGTGCATTTAGGATAGAACACGATTTCGATGATTTAACTAAGTCAAGCACAATTTTGGTCCTTGGTTCGATTACCCCTGTTAAAGGCGGCAGGAATGGTCGAACCTCGTACCGACAGGTCGAGCCCCATCCCATGGATTTTCCCGCAATTTTCAAAACGGAGGCCAGTATTTCAAAACATTTTCCAAAATCCGGTCAAGTTTGAAGCGCGAAAGCGTTTCCCCTCTTTCTCTTCCGCAAGGAAGGGAAGACGGGGAAAAATTTCGCGACGATAACAGGTTTGGCGACCGTGATGGGACCTGTCCTCGTCTGGTCAAAGTAGTGCTTGACTTAGTTCAATCATCGAAATTATGTTCACAAAATGTCAGCTCTTTACTTTTGCTATCATGCGAACCTAGGAGCCTAGATTCTGACCTAGCTGACATTGATTGCATATAGCTTAGGCATGGTTTGGTAGGACCAGATTGAGGAAATATTTTCATGCTCACATAGACTTAGGTCTAAACACAACTCTCCTCAATTTAGGATCTGAATGCAAACAATGTATGCTTCTTCAAAGTTTTCAAAATCTATCTCTATAGGATTTAGAGCCCTCTATTTCTTGCATGTGATCATTTTTTCAAAACTCCCTTACCTATCATTACCCGGTCTTCACGTTGCTGGGCTCTCTTCCAGAACCCTAGTTCGGGACAGAGCCTCACAACTGGGCCAATTATTTGGGTTAACACCCCCCTACCACGTACCGCGGGCCACAGTCCGAAGTATATCGGTAGGCGCTCAAGGATGTTGGAAAACCTTACCTTAGAACCGGAGTTGAGATTATATGCCACGTACCTCGGATTTCGATTCAGGTATATCGGCATAACTGGATTGGACAAAGACGATCTGAACCTAGAGTTAGGATTAAGGTCCTACAACTGTTTTTCAAAATGATACATCTAGAGTCAGCTTTTTAGGGAGTGCTGAGTGTGCATAGATGTTTATGCAGGATGTGATTGTATGCTACTTTTATTTCCCTCATATTTTCCGAAAAATATTTTCAAATTTTCATATTCCTTTACTTTCTCAAACCCTGGATGATTTTCCCTAATATCCAATTTCTTTCAAAACTCTAGGTGATTTTTTTCATTCTTCCCTCTCTACTGGATCTCGAATTTCCAGCTGCATTTTCATCCTGCCTGCAATTTTTCAAAATCATAGGTTTTCTCTCATTGGATTTTCAATTCTTTTGTCTATTTGCAAAATTCTTCATCTTATTTTCCTCATACATACCTTGACTATTGCGGTGGAAATTGTTTACCCACTTGCCTTCTCCTTATTCTAAATCCATTTGTGGATTGTTTTTCCAAAAGATATCTCTTTCCTTCAAAAATGGTGTTTTCCTCGTGGTTGATGACCTCGCCTAGGTAACAAGGCACATTTTCCGTTGTTTATTTCCCTTGCAAAAGGATGACAACATAATTGTCGTAATCCTTACGACGACTCAATCCCCAGTAATGGGATAATCTTCCAATGGTCTACCATATTTTCCTCAATATTTTCCTCCAAAAATCCAAAAATTTTCCTCAAAATTTGATCCTGTCTTTGCCCTGCAGAGTCCTGCAGTGAGCCTTCTTTAAATTTTATTCCCTCTTCCCAGTTACACTGGGGCATCTTTTGAAAATTTGTTTTCAAACATTCTATATGCAGGCAGGATAAACCAACTTCTCATTTTGCATATATATGCACCCACTTGCATTAATTTTGCATTCATGTGCATTTGCATTTCATTTGCATCAATTTTGCATCCATTTTCTTCCCCTTCAGGTTAAGGGATAAACCTGAATCATTTTCCATGATTTTCCAGTTTCTATTCATATCCCCGTTCAGGATAAGGGGTTTAATCCTGAAAATCAGACCACACACATCTAAATATGATGGTCTTTTTCATTGCAAGTCAAATAATCCAGTCCTCGAACTGGCCATTCTCAAAACTTTCAATCCCAGTCCTCGCACTGTCGATTTTCAAAATTCAATCTTCTGATTAAAGATTTTCCTTTGAGATTCGAGCCCTGACTCGACTGCTTTCCTTCGAAGATTTGAGTTTTAACTCAAGTTTTCTTTCCTTCAAAATCTGAACTTCCCAGTTTTCCTTTGAGATTCAAGCCCGACTCGAACTTTCCAACTTTCCTCTGAATATTTGAGTTTCGATTCAAAAATCTGAATTGGCCTAGTTTTTCCTTTTAAGATTTGGGTTTCGACCCGAACTTTATCTCCTTAGAAACCAAACTTCCTAGCTTTCCTTCGAAGGCTCGAGTTTTGACTCGAATCTTCCAACTTTCCTTGTAAAACCTGAATCCTGATTCGGATGGTCTTTCAAAACCAACTTTTGAGTTAGGCTTACCTTCAAAATCCAGCATTATGCTAGGACTTACCTTCAAAATTCCAACTTCGTATTGGATTTACCTTCAAAATTGAGTACCATGTCAGGGATGTGTCAATTCGGATGTCAAGTGGTCTCTTTTACTAAGGATTTCAAGAACACTTTGTCAATTTGTCAATCAATTACTTGTTGATTTCAGAATTTTATTGCACAAAATTTTACCTCAGTTTACCTTCAGTATTACTTCCAAAAGAGCAAATCTTTTGTGAAGAAGGATTCAAAATCCATATTCTTTCTATTGGCCAACCAAAAGGATGAAGGATAAATCCTCGATATGGCCAGAAAAGAAGATTCAATGTTTTGCAAAGCCATAGATGATTGATATTGATCGCAGTCAATGGCACATTTTTAAAGATCATTCTTGTGAAAATGAGGCAGTGGAAATATCCTGAGCGCTAGAAAAAGAGAGAATTCATCCAAGCCCTGTCTCCTTAAAATCACCTAAGTTGCAATTAAATATCCGCAAAAGGGATCTCTCACTTGTCGTCAAGATGAAGGCGAATTAAGCGAGTAGACCCCCGGGGCCAAAGAAGATTTGAAACATCTTCAAGATGACGGAGTTTGTGACGGATCCTTCCAGGGAAAGTCCAAAGCACTGTCGAGATGAAGGCAGATGCGATGAACCTACTGACAATCCCTAAAAGATATTTAATTTCAGCTATCCTTCAAAAATCTCTAGCCAATAAGCCAATACCATCAAAGAAGGATCGAAACATCTCCAAGTTGACGGAGTTTGTGACGTACCCTTTTCAAAAAGAGAGCAAGAGAGGAAAAAGAAAGAGAGGAAAAGCCGGAACACCTTCAAAATGAAGGAGAATGTACCCAAAGCCCAAAAGAGCCCGAAAGAGTGCAGAAAAATTATCATGAGAGAAGCTCCCAGGATATCAAACTGCCAAAATTTGCCAAGAATTTCTTTGAATTTGTGCAATTCTATTATCAATATTCTTTCATCAGTTGCTTTCATAATATCAAATTCTCTTTCTTGTTCATATCAAGGAAATTGATAACCTCCTTGAAGACGGTCAATCGCAAGCAATTTGGATGTTAAATCTTGATTCTACGAAGTGAATCTCGTTTGGAGGTAATGCTTCACGTAGAAAAGAAGGAATATTTTCACAACAATGTGCATCAAATTCAATTACTTTGAATCAACAAAATTTTCAACATTTTGACAATATTTTTTATCTATCCTGACGTTAAGTGAGAGCTTGATGTCCATATTGATGTATCTTGACCCCTTCGAGAGATTTTCCTTTGTCATCTTTCACGTTGTTGAAAGATTAGCCTTCTCTCCAAAAGGATTACCTTTATCATCTTTCGCGTTGTCGAAAGAATTGCCTTATTCCTTTGGATTGCCTTTGTCATCTTTCGCGTAGTCGAAAGATTCGCCTTATTCCTTTGGATTACCTTTGTCATCCTTCGCGTTGTCGAAAGACTCGCCTTGTTCCTTTGGATTACCTTTATCATCTTTCGCGTAGTCGAAAGATTCGCCTTATTCCTTTGGATTACCTTTGTCATCTTTCGCGTTGTCGAAAGACTCGCCTTATTCCTTTGGATTACCTTTATCATCTTTCGCGTTGTCGAAAGAATCGCCTTGTTCCTTTGGATTGCCTTTTGTCATCTTTCGCATTGTCGAAAGAATCGCCTTGTTCCTTTGGATTACCTTTGTCATCTTTCGTGTTGTCGAAAGATTCGCCTTATTCCTTTGGATTGCCTTTATTATCTTTCGCGTTGTCGAAAGAATTGCCTTATTCCTTTGGATTGCCTTTATCATCTTTCGCATTGTTGAAAGAATTGCCTTATTCCTTTGGATTACCTTTGTCATCTTTCGCATTGTCGAAAGAATTGCCTTGTTCCTTTGGATTGCCTTTGTCATCTTTCGCATTGTCGAAAGAATCGCCTTGTTCCTTTGGATTACCTTTGTTATCTTTCGCATTGTCGAAAGAATCGCCTTATGCCTTTGGATTACCTTTGTCATCTTTCGCATTGTCGAAAGAATCGCCTTATGCCTTTGGATTACCTTCGTCATCTTTCGCATTGTCCAAAGAATCGCCTTATGCCTTCGGATTACCTTTTATCATCTTTCGCGTTGTCGAAAGAATCGCCTAGTTCCTTTGGATTGCCTTTGTCATCTTTCGCATTGTCGAAAGAATTGCCTTGTTCCTTTGGATTGCCTTTTTCATCTTTCGCATTGTCGAAAGAATCGCCTTGTTCCTTTGGATTGCCTTTGTCATCTTTCGCGTTGTCGAAAGAATCGCCTTGTTCCTTTGGATTCCCTTTGTCATCTTTCGCATTGTCGAAAGAATTGCCTTGTTCCTTTGGATTACCTTTGTCATCTTTCGCATTGTCGAAAGAATTGCCTTGTTCCTTTGGATTGCCTTTTGTCATCTTTCGCGTTGTCGAAAGAATCGCCTTGTTCCTTTGGATTACCTTTGTCATCTTTCGCGTTGTTGAAAGACTCGCCTTATTCCTTTGGATTACCTTTATCATCTTTCGCGTTGTCGAAAGAATCGCCTTGTTCCTTTGGATTGCCTTTTGTCATCTTTCGCATTGTCGAAAGAATCGCCTTGTTCCTTTGGATTACCTTTGTCATCTTTCGTGTTGTCGAAAGATTCGCCTTATTCCTTTGGATTGCCTTTATTATCTTTCGCGTTGTCGAAAGAATTGCCTTATTCCTTTGGATTGCCTTTATCATCTTTCGCATTGTCGAAAGAATTGCCTTATTCCTTTGGATTACCTTTGTCATCTTTCGCATTGTCGAAAGAATTGCCTTGTTCCTTTGGATTGCCTTTGTCATCTTTCGCATTGTCGAAAGAATCGCCTTGTTCCTTTGGATTACCTTTGTTATCTTTCGCATTGTCGAAAGAATCGCCTTGTTCCTTTAGATTGCCTTTCGTCATCTTTCGCATTGTCGAAAGAATCGCCTTATGCCTTCGGATTACCTTTTATCATCTTTCGCGTTGTCGAAAGAATCGCCTTGTTCCTTTGGATTACCTTTGTCATCTTTTGCGTTGTCAAAAGAGTTGCCTTACTCTTCTCTGAAAAAGTTTGCCTTGTCTGTCTTTCGCGTTGTCGAAAGAGTTGCCTTATTGTCCGTTAAAAAAAAATTGCCTTATTCATCTTTTGCGTTGTCAAAAGAGTTGCCTTACTCTTCTCTGAAAGAGTTTGCCTTGTTTGTCTTTCGCGTTGCCAAAAGAGTTACCTTATCAAAAGATTGTCATATCCATCTTTCGCGTTGTCGAAAGAGTCGTCTTACTCCTTACCTTATTCATATTTCACACTGATGAAAAAATTCACCGGATCGTCTTGATCATCTTCCAAGATTTCCTCTTACAATTCCATTTCCATCGCCTCGTTCATCTTCAAGATTCACCTTTCAAATATTCCATTTTCCGCCTAATCAGGATAAGGGTATAAACCTGAGCCTCATTCAAAGAGGTATTCCATTTTCCGCCCGATCAGGATAAGGGTACAAACCTGAGCCTCATTCAAAGAGGTATTTCATTTCCCGCCCGATCAGGATAAGGGTACAAACCTGAGCCTCATTCAAAGAGGTATTTCATTTCCCGCCCGATCAGGATAAGGATATAAACCTGAGTCTCATTTCGATGAGATATTCCATTCCCCAATCAGGTTAAGGGTGAAACCTGAGCTTCGTTCCATATGAGGTATTTCTGTCCCATCCAGGTTAAGGGCGTAAAACCTAAACTTCGCTCTCATAGAGCAAATCTTTCCTCTGCATTCCCCATTTCATATCTACCATCTTCTTCGAGCTAATTTCCTCACACCCAGTCAGATCCTTCTAACTGGGGCATTTTTTTTATATATATCCCAAATTTGGTGTGGTTTTCTTTGCCACTAAGCTCGGCCATGAGCCGGCTTAGTAGCAAAGAGGGGCATCTGTAAACACCCCAAATTTTCATTCGCCTCCCCAACATTTCCACCAAGCATCATCATCCAGCCTTTGAAATCATCGAAGGGTAAAATGGTCATTTTCTGAGCTCAGACCTTGCAAAAGTCCAAATTTCATCTGCAACTCTCAAAATTTCTCTATTTTCAGCTCAGATGTTCAAAATTATATTCCTGACAGGAGACGGGAATCCCCAAAGCCCGGTTTAGGATTGCATTTCATAAGACATGGCATGGCATATCATCGCATGAGCATCTCATATCACTGCACTGCACAACATGTCATTTCGAGGTCCAGAACTCTTGATTTCAAAATTTTCAATCCAGATTAGAATTTTAACTCTTTTCAAAATTGATTTCAAAACCCTGGGTCTTCAAAATTATCAATTCTTCCCATTTTACCCCCAGGGCTCTGAATTTCAAAATATTTCCTCCAGGAAAAACGATCTGGATAGTTTTTAATATGGATTTCAGCCACTTCAACTCAGATTTTGCCATTTTGTCAACAATTTCAAATATCCTTCTTTTGCAAAATCACCCCACAGGGGCCAACTCTTTTCAAAATTTCTGTCTTGCCAATTAGTCCAAATTTTTATGAAAATTCCAAAAAGAGGTTTTCTATCTTGTCTTTATTTCAATAAAGAAGCAATGTGGGACCCACACTGAGGTGGTGTCTCATAGGCTTTTCTTTTGAAAATTTGAATTTTGAAAAACCCAAAAATATAGGAGCCTTGTCCCCTGGATTGGTGCCACTTGTCTTTTTCTCTCTCCTCCCATTTACCTACCAAGTGTCAGCGTGGGGTTCACCTAGAGGTGGCGCCACATGTCATTTTCTCTCTCCTTCCATCCTCCGACACGTGTCAGTGTGGGGCCACCTTAAGATGCCGGCACATGTCATTAGACATCCTCTTCATTTTATGCCACGTGTCAATGTCCACCATCTTCACCCTGTGCCATGTGTCATTCCAAAGGTCACCATGAGATGCCACGTGTCATGTGCTGCCTTGTCCAGAAAAAGTAGAGCTTGTCTCCCCTGAGGTGGCACCATTTGAATTATGTCTCCTGCAAGTGACACATGTCACTCTCTCCTTTCCTCAGGAAAAGCAAGTGACACATGTCACCTTCTGCTTTTCTAAGAAAAAGCAAATGACACATGTCATTCTCTGCTCTTCTTAGAAAAAGCAAATGACACATGTCATTCTCTGCTCTTCTCAGAAAAAGCAAATGACACATGTCATTCTCTGCTCTTCTCAGAAAAAGCAAGTGACACATGTCACTCCCTGCTTTTCTCAGAAAAAGCAAGTGACACGTGTCATTCTCTGCTCTTCTTAGAAAAAGCAAGTGACACATGTCATTCTCTGCTCTTCTCAGAAAAAGCAAGTGCCACATGTCATTTTCTGCCTCCTTCAGAGAAAGCTGGAATTCAAATATTCAAATCTCTCTAGAGGTGGCACAAATCCTGAACTCCATCTTTTTCTACTCTGTCTGAGATGGCGCCACATGGCTTGGACCTCCTTCTCTCCCCTCTGCCACGTGTCAATCTCTGCTTCTTTCAGAAAAAGCAGGATGACACATGTCTTTCCCCTACTTTTCTCAGAAAAGTAGATGACACATGTCATCTCCAGCCTCCTTCAGAAAAAGTAGAGGACACATGTCATCTCCAGCCTCCTTCAGAAAAAGTAGAGGACACATGTCATCTCCAGCCTCCTTCAGAAAAAGTAGAAGACACATGTCACCCTTGGCTTCCTTCAGAAAAGCAACCATTCAAAAATTTTAAGACAAGAGCTAGGTGGCGAAAATCCTGGAGTTCTACCTTTTTCTACTTGGCCTAAGATGGCGCCACATGTTCCTTGCCTTTCCCAACTGCCACATGGCATCGTAGGAGCCATTCTGAGGAAATGCCACATGTCCATTCTCCATTCCTCCAAGGCCAACCTCCATTTGAAATTCAAATTCACCTTCTGAGGTGGCGCCATTTGAGAAGGCCTCACCAGACAGCTGACACTTGTTTGCCACATGTCCAAACCTCCCTGCATTAGAAAAAGTAGAAAACCCCCCCTCTGAGGTGGCGCATTTTGCTTCCTCCATTCATGTTCTCCTGCCACATGGCATTGTAGGAGCCACTCTGAGGAAATGCCACATGTCAGCCTCTCCTTTCTTGCAGAAAAGTAGAATTTGAATTCCTCTGAGGTGGCACAGTCTGCTTCTTCCACTCCTATCCTTCTGACACATGTCAAGAGCCTCCAGAGATGGCGCCACATGGAGGGCTCAGATTGAGCCTGTTTGAAATTCAAAATTTTTCAGAAAATCTATAAAAACAAGGCTCCACGCCCAGGAGAGGAGAGCATTTTTGGAGACCATCTTTTGAGAACTCCTGTTGGACTTGAAAATTCGACCTAGCCTTCTTGAGAACCCAATTTTGCACTTTGGAATTTGCGCCCCCTTTGGCTCAGTGAAGAAGGCACGGTGGGTCGATTTTGGTGAATCATCTGAAGCTCGGATCGAAGGACGAACGAAGCCCGTGATAGCCGTCCCTTTCAAGAGCTTCAACGCTGCCTAACGAAGCAAGGTACACTTCTTTTCCTCTTCATTTGATCTCATAATTCGATTCGGGAGTCGTTTGAAGAAAGAGCTCATCCGAGAGATGGATTGAGCTATTCTCATAAAACGACACATATAAAAGTACATGATTATGATTCCTTAATGATTTTTAGCATTCATGCATTTAGCTAGGTTTAATTTTCATTTTATTTCATTAATTTAGCACGTTTCATGAATTAATTAGGATTAATTTAGCATTTATTTCAATTCTGCTCATTTTTAGTAGTTCTCTGTTTTTGTCAGTCAGTCCACACGTCATTTCATGCATTTATTTTATATTAAAAATCCCCAAAAAATCAAATAATGCGCCCTTAGGTGTCCCTAGAATTTTGCCAAAAATTCGGAAGCATTTGAATTTGTTTACTGTAGGAAATATTCAAAATGGCAAGTCGGGTTTTGCTACCCGGGATGCGTTTTAAAAATTTTTGCTGACTTGTAAAATCGAGATCTCCCTCATGGAAGATCCTATTTTCGATCCGAAAGATGTTATGAACTTGGGAGAATGTCTAGTTTTTAACATGATTTTATAAGAATATGCTGATTTTTGTTAATGTCTGACAAAAATCCGAGAGTTCAGGACACGTGTCAGAGCCTGATTTGAGCCTCTGAGACTTTGGATCGACTTAGGGCTATGGGTTCTCTTTGTGTGTTGCTCCAAATCCAAAACTGTAAAAAGTGAAAGTTATGCTCGAGATGTCCTCTATTTGCATATGTAAGCTTGTGATTTTTAGAGCAGCGTTGATACCTGTTTCGGATTTTTCTTGTCAGTTCTCTGTTTTGTCACATTTGTCTATCCTGTTGATTTAGGCAGAAAAATTTATATTTTTATATGTGTTTCTGTTGATCCAATGCCGAAGTCATGAACATGAAAGTTGTCCATATAAGTGTCGTGAGTATCTATGTTAAATATTAGAAATTTTCATGGCTGTTTTATATTTATTCAGTATTTTATATTAGATTAGGTCAATTTTTACCTCTGTCAGAACCAAATCCATGTTGCCGAACTCACCATGGCTCAAATCCCAAAGCTGTAAAAACTAAAAATGTTCCATTTCGGGTAATTTAACAGTCTGCAAAATATCAGAAGTTTTCATGGTGTAAATCTTGCATTATCATGTTAAGCATTGCATTTTGTCCGGATCCATAGGCAAAATCCACCATTTTTAGGATTTTCTTCAAATTTTAGCATTTAAATCATATCATTTCGTGAATTTTAGCATTCTAGGCTGTTTATCAGAGTATGTAGATGCTTCATACCGAATTTGGTGTAATTTGGAATCCATTTGAGGTTCGGTTTAGCCATAATATCAAAATAGGGCCCCGTGGGACCCGGATCCAAGCGAAAAACAAGCGAAATTCGTTATTTTGGATAAATTGCAAAATGTCAAATTCTGATTTTACAGTCTTAATATGTTTAGCAGCATGTCATTATTCCTCATATTGCATTTCATCATCATTTGATTCAATTTGAATTTTAAAATCTCAATTTTACCAAGTTTTCCTTAAAAAACCCTGATTTTAAAGGTGTAACTTTATAATTAGGGGTATTTTGGTCATTTTGATCACAATTTCGAATTTCAAACTCTTTTCTACTGAATTTCTTGCATTTTCATCATTTCAAATATCAAGGAAGCATGAGAATAGGGTTTATATCCAATTAAATCCAATAATTTCATAATATTATTGGAAAATCTTGGAAAAACCCACATATTTGAGCTAACCTTATTTCAAGTTTGGCAGGGATATTCAAAAGAAGGAGCTGAAGTCTGCAATTTCCATTTCTTTCATTTATTTAGTGATGTAATAATATAAATTTTGGAATAAGATTTTAATTTCCTGCTTAGACTAGGATGCATATCATATAGTTTGAATTTATGCAATATCCTGCTTATATGATTCATGCATTTTATTTCAAAAGCACTATGGATGTACACAAATGGCACATGCACCAACTCTTAGGGAGTTGATGAACTCGGTGGAATCCATATTTACGGCCCTAGTCGGAATATGGACGAGACCCAGATCCATCATCTTTCTACTAGTCACATTGAGCCTACACTCTTAGGCTATCTTAAAATGCACATCATATTTCCAAAGTTTTCAAAGCATTGTGCATTAAATCAACTAAACTCTGAACATATTCATGGCCACAGTCAGAATATGTGAAGGATTTATTTTGACTTAATGCACATTTTTCCAACAAATTTCTTGGAAAATCTTTTCAAAGTGCATTCATTCATTCATTTGCATCATGAAATCCTTGGTTTTCCCATGATTTTCTTAAGAAAACTTCATTCTCAAGAAATCAATTTCTCAAGAAACTCTGAGAATTTTTCAAAATCGGTTTTCTCAAGTCAAGTTTTTCCACAGTTTTCCATAGGAAAAGGTCATTTTCCCAAGATTTTCAAGAGAAGTCTCTCACCTTTCTCAAAGTCAAAATCGATTTCCAAGTATTTCAAGGTTAAGATTCTCAGGTTTTCAACTTCCCAAGTTTCAATTTTCCTTTTCCACAAGGGCTTTCCAATGAATTTCCATCATTTTCCTAAGAAAATTCTCAAAGTCCGAGTTTTCCTGAGAAGAGTTTCCCTTTTCAAATGTTCACCTTTTTTTTCTCAAGAATCACTTCTATTTTTCCAGAATTTTCAACTATTCCTGATTTTCCTACATCTTTATGAACTTTCTCGTGATTTCAAAACCCCTTTCCATCTGAGTTTTATTGAGAAATCAATTTCCATCTTTCTCCTTAGAAATATTTTCCAATCCCAAAGCATTTTCCAAGCATACATCATGTTTTCCAACCCATATTTTACCAAATCTCATAGCACATGCCTGAATTCTCTGTGCATTTAGGATAGAACACGATTTCGATGATTTAACTAAGTCAAGCACAATTTTGGTCCTTGGTTCGATTACCCCTGTTAAAGGCGGCAGGAACGGTCGAACCTCGTACCGACAGGTCGAGCCCCATCCCATGGATTTTCCCGCAATTTTCAAAACGGAGGCCAGTATTTCAAAACATTTTCCAAAATCCGGTAAAGTTTGAAGCGCGAAAGCGTTTCCCCTCTTTCTCTTCCGCAAGGAAGGGAAGACGGGGAAAAATTTCGCGACGATAACAGGTTTGGCGACCGTGATGGGACCTGTCCTCGTCTGGTCAAAGTAGTGCTTGACTTAGTTCAATCATCGAAATTATGTTCACAAAATGTCAGCTCTTTACTTTTGCTATCATGCGAACCTAGGAGCCTAGATTCTGACCTAGCTGACATTGATTGCATATAGCTTAGGCATGGTTTGGTAGGACCAGATTGAGGAGATATTTTCATGCTCACATAGACTTAGGTCTAAACACAACTCTCCTCAATTTAGGATCTGAATGCAAACAATGTATGCTTCTTCAAAGTTTTCAAAATCTATCTCTATAGGATTTAGAGCCCTCTATTTCTTGCATGTGATCATTTTTTCAAAACTCCCTTACCTATCATTACCCGGTCTTCACGTTGCTGGGCTCTCTTCCAGAACCCTAGTTCGGGACAGAGCCTCACAACTGGGCCAATTATTTGGGTTAACACCCCCCTACCACGTACCGCGGGCCACAGTCCGAAGTATATCGGTAGGCGCTCAAGGATGTTGGAAAACCTTACCTTAGAACCAGAGTTGAGATTATATGCCACGTACCTCGGATTTCGATTCAGGTATATCGGCATAACTGGATTGGACAAAGATGATCTGAACCTAGAGTTAGGATTAAGGTCCTACAACTGTTTTTCAAAATGATACATCTAGAGTCAGCTTTTTAGGGAGTGCTGAGTGTGCATAGATGTTTATGCAGGATGTGATTGTATGCTACTTTTTTTTCCCTCATATTTTCCCAAAAATATTTTCAAATTTCCATATTCCTTTACTTTCTCAAACCCTGGATGATTTTCCCTAATATCCAATTTCTTTCAAAACTCTAGGTGATTTTTTTCATTCTTCCCTCTCTACTGGATCTCGAATTTCCAGCTGCATTTTCATCCTGCCTGCAATTTTTCAAAATCATAGGTTTTCTCTCATTGGATTTTCAATTCTTTTGTCTATTTGCAAAATTCTTCATCTTATTTTCCTCATACATACCTTGACTATTGCGGTGGAAATTGTTTACCCACTTGCCTTCTCCTTATTCTAAATCCATTTGTGGATTGTTTTTCCAAAAGATATCTCTTTCCTTCAAAAATGGTGTTTTCCTCGTGGTTGATGACCTCGCCTAGGTAACAAGGCACATTTTCCGTTGTTTATTTCCCTTGCAAAACGATGACAACATAATTGTCGTAATCCTTACGACGACTCAATCCCTAGTAATGGGATAATCTTCCAATGGTCTACCATATTTTCCTCAATATTTTCCTCCAAAAATCCAAAAATTTTCCTCAAAATTTGATCCTGTCTTTGCCCTGCAGAGTCCTGCAGTGAGCCTTCTTTAAATTTTATTCCCTCTTCCCAGTTACACTGGGGCATCTTTTGAAAATTTGTTTTCAAACATTCTATATGCAGGCAGGATAAACCAACTTCTCATTTTGCATATATATGCACCCACTTGCATTAATTTTGCATTCATGTGCATTTGCATTTCATTTGCATCAATTTTGCATCCATTTTCTTCCCCTTCAGGTTAAGGGATAAACCTGAATCATTTTCCATGATTTTCCAGTTTCTATTCATATCCCCGTTCAGGATAAGGGGTTTAATCCTGAAAATCAGACCACACACATCTAAATATGATGGTCTTTTTCATTGCAAGTCAAATAATCCAGTCCTCGAACTGGCCATTCTCAAAACTTTCAATCCCAGTCCTCGCACTGTCGATTTTCAAAATTCAATCTTCTGATTAAAGATTTTCCTTTGAGATTCGAGCCCTGACTCGACTGCTTTCCTTCGAAGATTTGAGTTTTAACTCAAGTTTTCTTTCCTTCAAAATCTGAACTTCCCAGTTTTCCTTTGAGATTCAAGCCCGACTCGAACTTTCCAACTTTCCTCTGAATATTTGAGTTTCGATTCAAAAATCTGAATTGGCCTAGTTTTTCCTTTTAAGATTTGGGTTTCGACCCGAACTTTATCTCCTTAGAAACCAAACTTCCTAGCTTTCCTTCGAAGGCTCGAGTTTTGACTCGAATCTTCCAACTTTCCTTGTAAAACCTGAATCCTGATTCGGATGGTCTTTCAAAACCAACTTTTGAGTTAGGCTTACCTTCAAAATCCAGCATTATGCTAGGACTTACCTTCAAAATTCCAACTTCGTATTGGATTTACCTTCAAAATTGAGTACCATGTCAGGGATGTGTCAATTCGGATGTCAAGTGGTCTCTTTTACTAAGGATTTCAAGAACACTTTGTCAATTTGTCAATCAATTACTTGTTGATTTCAGAATTTTATTGCACAAAATTTTACCTCAGTTTACCTTCAGTATTACTTCCAAAAGAGCAAATCTTTTGTGAAGAAGGATTCAAAATCCATATTCTTTCTATTGGCCAACCAAAAGGATGAAGGATAAATCCTCGATATGGCCAGAAAAGAAGATTCAATGTTTTGCAAAGCCATAGATGATTGATATTGATCGCAGTCAATGGCACATTTTTAAAGACCATTCTTGTGAAAATGAGGCAGTGGAAATATCCTGAGCGCTAGAAAAAGAGAGAATTCATCCAAGCCCTGTCTCCTTAAAATCACCTAAGTTGCAATTAAATATCCGCAAAAGGGATCTCTCACTTGTCGTCAAGATGAAGGCGAATTAAGCGAGTAGACCCCCGAGGCCAAAGAAGATTTGAAACATCTTCAAGATGACGGAGTTTGTGACGGATCCTTCCAGGGAAAGTCCAAAGCACTGTCGAGATGAAAGCAGATGCGATGAACCTACTGACAATCCCTAAAAGATATTTAATTTCAGCTATCCTTCAAAAATCTCTAGCCAATAAGCCAATACCATCAAAGAAGGATCAAAACATCTCCAAGTTGACGGAGTTTGTGACGTACCCTTTTCAAAAAGAGAGCAAGAGAGGAAAAAGAAAGAGAGGAAAAGCCGGAACACCTTCAAAATGAAGGAGAATGTACCCAAAGCCCAAAATAGCCCGAAAGAGTGCAGAAAAATTATCATGAGAGAAGCTCCCAGGATATCAAACTGCCAAAATTTGCCAAGAATTTCTTTAAATTTGTGCAATTCTGTTATCAATATTCTTTCATCAGTTGCTTTCATAATATCAAATTCTCTTTCTTGTTCATATCAAGGAAATTGATAACCTCCTTGAAGACGGTCAATCGCAAGCAATTTGGATGTTAAATCTTGATTCTACGAAGTGAATCTCGTTTGGAGGTAATGCTTCAGGTAGAAAAGAAGGAATATTTTCACAACAATGTGCATCAAATTCAATTACTTTGAATCAACAAAATTTTCAACATTTTGACAATATTTTTTATCTATCCTGACGTTAAGTGAGAGCTTGATGTCCATATTGATGTATCTTGACCCCTTCGAGAGATTTTCCTTTGTCATCTTTCACGTTGTTGAAAGATTAGCCTTCTCTCCAAAAGGATTACCTTTATCATCTTTCGCGTTGTCGAAAGAATTGCCTTATTACTTTGGATTGCCTTTGTCATCTTTCGCGTAGTCGAAAGATTCGCCTTATTCCTTTGGATTACCTTTGTCATCCTTCGCGTTGTCGAAAGACTCGCCTTGTTCCTTTGGATTACCTTTATCATCTTTCGCGTAGTCGAAAGATTCGCCTTATTCCTTTGGATTACCTTTGTCATCTTTCGCGTTGTCGAAAGACTCGCCTTATTCCTTTGGATTACCTTTATCATCTTTCGCGTTGTCGAAAGAATCGCCTTGTTCCTTTGGATTGCCTTTTGTCATCTTTCGCATTGTCGAAAGAATTGCCTTGTTCCTTTGGATTACCTTTGTCATCTTTCGTGTTGTCGAAAGATTCGCCTTATTCCTTTGGATTGCCTTTATTATCTTTCGCGTTGTCGAAAGAATTGCCTTATTCCTTTGGATTGCCTTTATCATCTTTCGCATTGTCGAAAGAATTGCCTTATTCCTTTGGATTACCTTTGTCATCTTTCGCATTGTCGAAAGAATTGCCTTGTTCCTTTGGATTGCCTTTGTCATCTTTCGCATTGTCGAAAGAATCGCCTTGTTCCTTTGGATTACCTTTGTTATCTTTCGCATTGTCGAAAGAATCGCCTTGTTCCTTTAGATTGCCTTTCGTCATCTTTCGCATTGTCGAAAGAATCGCCTTATGCCTTCGGATTACCTTTTATCATCTTTCGCGTTGTCGAAAGAATCGCCTTGTTCCTTTGGATTACCTTTGTCATCTTTTGCGTTGTCAAAAGAGTTGCCTTACTCTTCTCTGAAAAAGTTTGCCTTGTCTGTCTTTCGCGTTGTCGAAAGAGTTGCCTTATTGTCCGTTAAAAAAAAATTGCCTTATTCATCTTTTGCGTTGTCAAAAGAGTTGCCTTACTCTTCTCTGAAAGAGTTTGCCTTGTTTGTCTTTCGCGTTGCCAAAAGAGTTACCTTATCAAAAGATTGTCATATCCATCTTTCGCGTTGTCGAAAGAGTCGTCTTACTCCTTACCTTATTCATTTTTCACACTGATGAAAAAATTCACCGGATCGTCTTGATCATCTTCCAAGATTTCCTCTTACAATTCCATTTCCATCGCCTCGTTCATCTTCAAGATTCACCTTTCAAATATTCCATTTTCCGCCTAATCAGGATAAGGGTATAAACCTGAGCCTCATTCAAAGAGGTATTCCATTTTCCGCCCGATCAGGATAAGGGTACAAACCTGAGCCTCATTCAAAGAGGTATTTCATTTCCCGCCCGATCAGGATAAGGATATAAACCTGAGTCTCATTTCGATGAGATATTCCATTCCCCAATCAGGTTAAGGGTGAAACCTGAGCTTCGTTCCATATGAGGTATTTCTGTCCCATCCAGGTTAAGGGCGTAAAACCTGAACTTCGCTCTCATAGAGCAAATCTTTCCTCTGCATTCCCCATTTCATATCTACCATCTTCTTCGAGCTAATTTCCTCACACCTAGTCAGATCCTTCTAACTGGGGCATTTTTTTTATATATATCCCAAATTTGGTGTGGTTTTCTTTGCCACTAAGCTCGGCCATGAGCCGGCTTAGTAGCAAAGAGGGGCATCTGTAAACACCCCAAATTTTCATTCGCCTCCCCAACATTTCCACCAAGCATCATCATCCAGCCTTTGAAATCATCGAAGGGCAAAATGGTCATTTTCTGAGCTCAGACCTTGCAAAAGTCCAAATTTCATCTGCAACTCTCAAAATTTCTCTATTTTCAGCTCAGATGTTCAAAATTATATTCCTGACAGAAGACGGGAATCCCCAAAGCCCGGTTTAGGATTGCATTTCATAAGACATGGCATGGCATATCATCGCATGAGCATCTCATATCACTGCACTGCACAACATGTCATTTCGAGGTCCAGAACTCTTGATTTCAAAATTTTCAATCCAGATTAGAATTTTAACTCTTTTCAAAATTGATTTCAAAACCCTGGGTCTTCAAAATTATCAATTCTTCCCATTTTACCCCCAGGGCTCTGAATTTCAAAATATTTCCTCCAGGAAAAACGATCTGGATAGTTTTCAATATGTATTTCAGCCACTTCAACTCAGATTTTGCCATTTTGTCAACAATTTCAAATATCCTTCTTTTGCAAAATCACCCCACAGGGGCCAACTCTTTTCAAAATTTCTGTCTTGCCAATTAGTCCAAATTTTTATGAAAATTCCAAAAAGAGGTTTTCTATCTTGTCTTTATTTCAATAAAGAAGCAATGTGGGACCCACACTGAGGTGGTGTCTCATAGGCTTTTCTTTTGAAAATTTGAATTTTGAAAAACCCAAAAATATAGGAGCCTTGTCCCCTGGATTGGTGCCACTTGTCTTTTTCTCTCTCCTCCCATTTACCTACCAAGTGTCAGCGTGGGGTTCACCTAGAGGTGGCGCCACATGTCATTTTCTCTCTCCTTCCATCCTCCGACACGTGTCAGTGTGGGGCCACCTTAAGATGCCGGCACATGTCATTAGACATCCTCTTCATTTTATGCCACGTGTCAATGTCCACCATCTTCACCCTGTGCCATGTGTCATTCCAAAGGTCACCATGAGATGCCACGTGTCATGTGCTGCCTTGTCCAGAAAAAGTAGAGCTTGTCTCCCCTGAGGTGGCACCATTTGAATTATGTCTCCTGCAAGTGACACATGTCACTCTCTCCTTTCCTCAGGAAAAGCAAGTGACACATGTCACCTTCTGCTTTTCTAAGAAAAAGCAAATGACACATGTCATTCTCTGCTCTTCTTAGAAAAAGCAAATGACACATGTCATTCTCTGCTCTTCTCAGAAAAAGCAAATGACACATGTCATTCTCTGCTCTTCTCAGAAAAAGCAAGTGACACATGTCACTCCCTGCTTTTCTCAGAAAAAGCAAGTGACACGTGTCATTCTCTGCTCTTCTTAGAAAAAGCAAGTGACACATGTCATTCTCTGCTCTTCTCAGAAAAAGCAAGTGCCACATGTCATTTTCTGCCTCCTTCAGAGAAAGCTGGAATTCAAATATTCAAATCTCTCTAGAGGTGGCACAAATCCTGAACTCCATCTTTTTCTACTCTGTCTGAGATGGCGCCACATGGCTTGGACCTCCTTCTCTCCCCTCTGCCATGTGTCAATCTCTGCTTCTTTCAGAAAAAGCAGGATGACACATGTCTTTCCCCTACTTTTCTCAGAAAAGTAGATGACACATGTCATCTCCAGCCTCCTTCAGAAAAAGTAGAGGACACATGTCATCTCCAGCCTCCTTCAGAAAAAGTAGAGGACACATGTCATCTCCAGCCTCCTTCAGAAAAAGTAGAAGACACATGTCACCCTTGGCTTCCTTCAGAAAAGCAACCATTCAAAAATTTTAAGACAAGAGCTAGGTGGCGAAAATCCTGGAGTTCTACCTTTTTCTACTTGGCCTAAGATGGCGCCACATGTTCCTTGCCTTTCCCAACTGCCACATGGCATCGTAGGAGCCATTCTGAGGAAATGCCACATGTCCATTCTCCATTCCTCCAAGGCCAACCTCCATTTGAAATTCAAATTCACCTTCTGAGGTGGCGCCATTTGAGAAGGCCTCACCAGACAGCTGACACTTGTCTGCCACATGTCCAAACCTCCCTGCATTAGAAAAAGTAGAAACCCCCCCCCCTCTGAGGTGGCGCATTTTGCTTCCTCCATTCATGTTCTCCTGCCACATGGCATTGTAGGAGCCACTCTGAGGAAATGCCACATGTCAGCCTCTCCTTTCCTGCAGAAAAGTAGAATTTGAATTCCTCTGAGGTGGCACAGTCTGCTTCTTCCACTCCTATCCTTCTGACACATGTCAAGAGCCTCCAGAGATGGCGCCACATGGAGGGCTCAGATTGAGCCTGTTTGAAATTCAAAATTTTTCAGAAAATCTATAAAAACAAGGCTCCACGCCCAGGAGAGGAGAGCATTTTTGGAGACCATCTTTTGAGAACTCCTGTTGGACTTGAAAATTCGACCTAGCCTTCTTGAGAACCCAATTTTGCACTTTGGAATTTGCGCCCCCTTTGGCTCAGTGAAGAAGGCACGGTGGGTCGATTTTGGTGAATCATCTGAAGCTCGGATCGAAGGACGAACGAAGCCCGTGATAGCCGTCCCTTTCAAGAGCTTCAACGCTGCCTAACGAAGCAAGGTACACTTCTTTTCCTCTTCATTTGATCTCATAATTCGATTCGGGAGTCGTTTGAAGAAAGAGCTCATCCGAGAGATGGATTGAGCTATTCTCATAAAACGACACATATAAAAGTACATGATTATGATTCCTTAATGATTTTTAGCATTCATGCATTTAGCTAGGTTTAATTTTCATTTTATTTCATTAATTTAGCACGTTTCATGAATTAATTAGGATTAATTTAGCATTTATTTCAATTCTGCTCATTTTTAGTAGTTCTCTATTTTTGTCAGTCAGTCCACACGTCATTTCATGCATTTATTTTATATTACAAATCCCAAAAAAATCCAAGAATGCGCCCTTAGGTGTCCCTAGAATTTTGCCAAAAATTCGGAAGCATTTGAATTTGTTTACTGCGGTAAATATTCAAAATGGCAAGTCGGGTTTTGCTACCCGGGATGCGTTTTAAAAATTATTTTCTGACTTGTAAAATCGAGATCTCCCTCATGGAAGATCCTATTTTCAATCCGAAAGATGTTATGAACTTGGGAGAATGTCTGGTTTTTAAAATGATTTTATAAGAATTTTCTGATTTTTGTTAATGTCTGACAAAAATCCGAGAGTTCGGGACACGTGTCAGAGCCTGATTTGAGCCTCTGAGACTTTGGATCGACTTAGGGCTATGGGTTCTCTTTGTGTGTTGCTCCAAATCCAAAACTGTAAAAAGTGAAAGTTATGCTCGAGATGTCATCTATTTGCATATGTAAGCTTGTGATTTTTAGAGCAGCGTTGATACCTGTTTCAGATTTTTCTTGTCAGTCCTCTGTTTTGTCACATTTGTCTATCCTGTTGATTTAGGCAGAAAAATTTATATTTTTATATGTGTTTCTGTTGATCCAATGCCAAAGTCATGAACATGAAAGTTGTCCATATAAGTGTCGTGAGTATCTATGTTAAATATTAGAAATTTCCATGGCTGTTTTATATTTATTTAGTATTTTATATTAGATTAGGTCGATTTTTACCTCTGTCAGAACCAAATCCATGTTGCCGAACTCACCATGGCTCAAATCCCAAAGCTGTAAAAACTAAAAATGTTTCATTTCGGGCAATTTAACAGTCTGCAAAATATCAGAAGTTTTCATGGTGTAAATCTTGCATTATCATGTTAAGCATTGCATTTTGTCCGGATCCATAGGCAAAATCCACCATTTTTAGGATTTTCTTCAAATTTTAGCATTTAAATCATATCATTTCGTGAATTTTAGCATTCTAAGCTGTTTATCAGAGTATGTAGATGCTTCATACCGAATTTGGTGTAATTTGGAATCCATTTGAGGTTCGGTTTAGCCATAATATCAAAATAGGGCCCCGTGGGACCCGGATCCAAGCGAAAAACAAGCGAAATTCGTTATTTTGGATAAATTGCAAAATGTCAAATTCTGATTTTACAGTCTTAATATGTTTAGCAGCATGTCATTATGCCTCATATTGCATTTCATCATCATTTGATTCAATTTGAATTTTAAAATCTCAATTTTACCAAGTTTTCCTTAAAAAACCCTCATTTTAAAGGTGTAACTTTATAATTAGGGGTATTTTGGTCATTTTGATCACAATTTCGAATTTCAAACTCTTTTCTACTGAATTTCTTGCATTTTCATCATTTCAAATATCAAGGAAGCATGAGAATAGGGTTTATATCCAATTAAATCCAATAATTTCATAATATTATTGGAAAATCTTGGAAAAACCCACATATTTGAGCTAACCTTATTTCAAGTTTGGCAGGGATATTCAAAAGAAGGAGCTGAAGTCTGCAATTTCCATTTCTTTCATTTATTTAGTGATGTAATAATATAAATTTTGGAATAAGATTTTAATTTCCTGCTTAGACTAGGATGCATATCATATAGTTTGAATTTATGCAATATCCTGCTTATATGATTCATGCATTTTATTTCAAAAGCACTATGGATGTACACAAATGGCACATGCACCAACTCTTAGGGAGTTGATGAACTCGGTGGAATCCATATTTACGGCCCTAGTCGGAATATGGACGAGACCCAGATCCATCATCTTTCTACTAGTCACATTGAGCCTACACTCTTAGGCTATCTTAAAATGCACATCATATTTCCAAAGTTTTCAAAGCATTGTGCATTAAATCAACTAAACTCTGAACATATTCATGGCCACAGTCAGAATATGTGAAGGATTTATTTTGACTTAATGCACATTTTTCCAACAAATTTCTTAGAAAATCTTTTCAAAGTGCATTCATTCATTCATTTGCATCATGAAATCCTTGGTTTTCCCATGATTTTCTTAAGAAAACTTCATTCTCAAGAAATCAATTTCTCAAGAAACTCTGAGAATTTTTCAAAATCGGTTTTCTCAAGTTAAGTTTTTCCACAGTTTTCCATGGGAAAAGGTCATTTTCCCAAGATTTTCAAGAGAAGTCTCTCACCTTTTTCAAAGTCAAAATCGATTTCCAAGTATTTCAAGGTTAAGATTCTCAGGTTTTCAACTTCCCAAGTTTCAATTTTCCTTTTCCACAAGGGCTTTCTAATGAATTTCCATCATTTTCCTAAGAAAATTCTCAAAGTCCGAGTTTTCCTGAGAAGTGTTTCCCTTTTCAAATGTTCACCTTTTTTTTCTCAAGAATCACTTCTATTTTTCCAGAATTTTCAACTATTCCTGATTTTCCCACATCTTTATGAACTTTCTCGTGATTTCAAAACCCCTTTCCATCTGAGTTTTCCTGAGAAATCAATTTCCATCTTTCTCCTTAGAAATATTTTCCAATCCCAAAGCATTTTCCAAGCATACATCATGTTTTCCAACCCATATTTTACCAAATCTCATAGCACATGCCTGAATTCTCAGTGCATTTAGGATAGAACACGATTTCGATGATTTAACTAAGTCAAGCACAATTTTGGTCCTTGGTTCGATTACCCCTGTTAAAGGCGGCAGGAACGGTCGAACCTCGTACCGACAGGTCGAGCCCCATCCCATGGATTTTCCCGTAATTTTCAAAACGGAGGCCAGTATTTCAAAACATTTTCCAAAATCCGGTCAAGTTTGAAGCGCGAAAGCGTTTCCCCTCTCTCTCTTCCGCAAGGAAGGGAAGACGGGGAAAAATTTCGCGACGATAACA